>NW_026947779.1:0-185511 GCF_034190915.1 Cavia porcellus
TACAATGCGCACCACGCCCGTGATGTTTGTCTCACTGCTACTATTGAATGTAATGTAAGGCACACACCCATACATGCGCACCACCCCGTGATGTTTTCTCACTGCTACTAGTGAATGTAATGTAACACACACCCATACAATGCGCACCACCCCGTGATGTTTTCTCACTGCTACTAGTGAATGTAATGTAACACACACCCATACAATGCGCACCACCCCGTGATGTTTTTCTCACTGCTACTAGTGAATGTAATGTAACACACACCCATACAATGCGCACCACCCCGTGATGTTTTTCTCACTCCTACTAGTGAATGTAATGTAACACAACACCCATACAATGCGCACAACCCCGTGATGTTTTTCTCACTCCTAATAGTGAATGTAATGTAACACACACCCATACAATGCGCACCACCCTTGATGTTTTTCTCACTGCTACTAGTGAATGTAATGTAACACACACCCATACAATGCGCACCACCCCGTGATGTTTTTCTCACTGCTACTAGTGAATGTAATGTAACACACACCCATACAATGCGCACCACCCCGTGATGTTTTTCTCACTGCTACTAGTGAATGTAATGTAACACACACCCATACAATGCGCACCACCCCGTGATTTTTTCTCACTGCTACTAGTGAATGTAATGTAACACACACCCATACAATGCGCACCACCCCGTGATGTTTTTCTCACTGCTACTAGTGAATGTAATGTAACACACACCCATACAATGCGCACCACCCCGTGATGTTTTTCTCACTCCTACTAGTGAATGTAATGTAACACACACCCATACAATGCGCACCACCCCGTGATGTTTTTCTCACTCCTACTAGTGAATGTAATGTAACACACACCCATACAATGCGCACCACCCCGTGATGTTTTCTCACTCCTACTAGTGAATGTAATTGTAACACACACCCATACAATGCGCACCACCCCGTGATGTTTTCTCACTGCTACTAGTGAATGTAATGTAACACACACCCATACATGCGCACCACCCCGTGATGTTTTTCTCACTGCTACTAGTGAATGTAATGTAACACACACCCATACAATGGCGCACCACCCCGTGATGTTTTTCTCACTCCTACTAGTGAATGTAATGTAACACACACCCATACAATGCGCACCACCCCGTGATGTTTTTCTCACTCCTACTAGTGAATGTAATGTAACACACACCCATACAATGCGCACCACCCGTGATGTTTTTCTCACTCCTACTAGTGAATGTAATGTAACACACACCCATACAATGCGCACCAGCCCGTGATGTTTTTCTCACTCCTACTAGTGAATGTAATGTAACACACACCCATACAATGCGCACCACCCCGTGATGTTTTTCTCACTCCTACTAGTGAATGTAATGTAACACACACCCATACAATGCGCACCACCCCGTGATGTTTTTCTCACTCCTACTAGTGAATGTAATGTAACACACACCCATACAATGCGCACCACCCCGTGATGTTTTTCTCACTCCTACTAGTGAATGTAATGTAACACACACCCATACAATGCGCACCACCCCGTGATGTTTTTCTCACTCCTACTAGTGAATGTAATGTAACACACACCCATACAATGCGCACCACCCCGTGATGTTTTTCTCACTCCTACTAGTGAATGTAATGTAACACACACCCATACAATGCGCACCACCCCGTGATGTTTTTCTCACTCCTACTAGTGAATGTAATGTAACACACACCCATACAATGCGCACCACCCCGTGATGTTTTTCTCACTCCTACTAGTGAATGTAATGTAACACACACCCATACAATGCGCACCACCCCGTGATGGTTTTCTCACTGCTACTAGTGAATGTAATGTAACACACACCCATACAATGCGCACCACCCCATGATGTTTTTCTCACTGCTACTAGTTAATCTAATGTAACACACACCCATACAATGCGCACCACCCCGTGATGTTTTTCTCACTGCTACTAGTGAATGTAATGTAACACACACCCATACAATGCGCACCACCCCGTGATGTTTTTCTCACTCCTACTAGTGAATCTAATGTAACACACACCCATACAATGCGCACCACCCCGTGATGTTTTTCTCACTCCTACTAGTGAATGTAATGTAACACACACCCATACAATGCGCACCACCCCGTGATGTTTTTCTCATTCCTACTAGTGAATGTAATGTAACACACACCCATACAATGCGCACACCCCGTGATGTTTTTCTCACTCCTACTAGTGAATCTAATGTAACACACACCCATACAATGCGCACCACCCCGTGATGTTTTTCTCACTCCTACTAGTGAATGTAATGTAACACACACCCATACAATGCGCACCACCCCGTGATGTTTTTCTCACTCCTACTAGTGAATGTAATGTAACACACACCCATACAATGCGCACCACCCCGTGATGTTTTTCTCACTCCTACTAGTGCATGTAATGTAACACACACCCATACAATGCGCACCACCCCGTGATGTTTTTCTCACTCCTACTAGTGAATGTAATGTAACACACACCCATACAATGCGCACCACCCCGTGATGTTTTTCTCACTCCTACTAGTGAATCTAATGTAACACACACCCATACAATGCGCACCACCCCGTGATGTTTTTCTCACTCCTACTAGTGAATCTAATGTAACACACACCCATACAATGCGCATCACCCCGTGATGTTTTTCTCACTCCTACTAGTGAATCTAATGTAACACACACCCATACAATGCGCACCACCCCGTGATGTTTTTCTCACTCCTACTAGTGAATCTAATCTAACACACACCAATACAATGCGACCACCCGGTGATGTTTTTCTCACTCCTACTCGTGAATCTAATGTAACACACACCCATACAATGCGCACCACCCCGTGATGTTTTTCTCACTCCTACTAGTGAATCTAATGTAACACACACCCATACAATGCGCACCTCGCCGTGATGTTTTTCTCACTCCTACTAGTGAATCTAATGTAACACACACCCATACAATGCGCACCACCCCTGTGATGTTTTCTCACTCCTACTAGTGAATCTAATGTAACACACACCCATACAATGCGCACCACCCCGTGATGTTTTTCTCACTCCTACTAGTGAATCTAATGTAACACACACCCATACAATGCGCACCAACCCGTGATGTTTTTCTCACTCCTACTAGTGAATGTAATGTAACACACTCCCATACAATGCGCACCACCCCGTGATGTTTATCTCACTCCTACTAGTGAATGTAATGTAACACACTCCCATACAATGCGCACCACCCCGTGATGTTTTTCTCAGCTACTAGTGAATGTAATGTAACACACACCCATACAATGCGCACCACCCCGTGATGTTTTTCTCACTGCTACTAGTGAATATAATGTAACACACACCCATACAATGCGCACCACCCCGTGATGTTTTTCTCACTGCTACTAGTGAATGTAATGTAACACACACCCATACAATGCGCACCACCCCGTGATGTTTTTCTCACTGCTACTAGTGAATGTAATGTAACACACACCCATACAATGCGCACCACCCCGTGATGTTTTTCTCACTCCTACTAGTGAATCTAATGTAACACACACCCATACAATGCGCACCACCCCGTGATGTTTTTCTCACTCCTACTAGTGAATGTAATGTAACACACACCCATACAATGCGCACCACCCCGTGATGGTTTTCTCACTCCTACTAGTGAATGTAACGTAACACACACCCATACAATGCGCACCACCCCGTGATGGTTTTCTCACTGCTAATAGTGAATCTAACGTAACACACACCCATACAATGCGCACCACCCCGTGATGTTTTTCTCACTCCTACTAGTGAATCTAATGTAACACACACCCTACAATGCGCACCACCCCGTGATGTTTTTCTCACTCCTACTAGTGAATCTAATGTAACACACACTCATACAATGCGCACCACAACGTGATATTTTTCTCACTCCTACTAGTGAATGTAACGTAACACACACCCATACAATGCGCACCACCCCGTGATGTTTTTCTCATTCCTACTAGTGAATGTAATGTAACACACACCCATACAATGCGCACCGCCCCGTGATGTTTTTCTCACTCCTACTAGTGAATCTAATGTAACACACACCCATACAATGCGCACCACCCCGTGATGTTTTTCTCACTCCTACTAGTGAATGTAATGTAACACACACCCATACAATGCGCACCACCCCGTGATGTTTTTCTCACTCCTACTCGTGAATGTAATGTAACACACACCCATACAATGCGCACCACCCCGTGATGTTTTTCCTCACTCCTACTAGTGCATGTAATGTAACACACACCCATACAATGCGCACCACCCCGTGATGTTTTTCTCACTCCTACTAGTGAATGTAATGTAACACACACCCATACAATGCGCACCACCCCGTGATGGTTTTCTCTCTCCTACTAGTGAATGTAATGTAACACACACCCATACAATGCGCACCACCCCGTGATGGTTTTCTCACTGCTACTAGTGAATCTAATGTAACACACACCCATACAATGCGCACCACCCCATGATGTTTTTCTCACTGCTACTAGTTAATCTAATGTAACACACACATACAATGCGCACCACCCCGTGATGTATTTCTCACTCCTACTAGTGAATGTAATGTAACACACACCCATACAATGCGCACCACCCCGTGATGGTTTTCTCACTGCTACTAGTGAATCTAATGTAACACACACCCATACAATGCGCACCACCCCATGATGTTTTTCTCACTCCTACTAGTGAATGTAATGTAACACACACCCATACAATGCGCACCACCCCGTGATGTTTTTCTCACTCCTACTAGTGAATGTAATGTAACACACACCCATACAATGCGCACCACCCCGTGATGGTTTTCTCACTCCTACTAGTGAATGTAATGTAACACACACCCAATACAATGCGCACCACCCCGTGATGGTTTTCTCACTGCTACTAGTGAATCTAATGTAACACACACCCATACAATGCGCACCACCCCGTGATGTTTTTCTCACTGCTACTAGTTAATCTAATGTAACACACACCCATACAATGCGCACCACCCCGTGATGTTTTTCTCACTGCTACTAGTGAATGTAATGTAACACACACCCATACAATGCGCACCACCCCGTGATGTTTTTCTCACTGCTACTAGTGAATGTAATGTAACACACACCCATACAATGCGCACCACCCCGTGATGTTTTCTCACTCCTACTAGTGAATGTAATGTAACACACACCCATACAATGCGCACCACCCCGTGATGTTTTTCTCACTGCTACTAGTGAATGTAATGTAACACACACCCATACAATGCGCACCACCCCGTGATGTTTTTCTCACTCCTACTAGTGAATCTAATGTAACACACACCCATACAATGCGCACCACCCCGTGATGTTTTTCTCACTCCTACTAGTGAACGTAATGTAACACACACCCATACAATGCGCACCACCCCGTGATGTTTTTCTCACTCCTACTAGTGAACGTAATGTAACACACACCCATACAATGCGCACCACCCCGTGATGTTTTTCTCACTCATACTAGTGAATCTAATGTAACACACACCCATACAATGCGCACCACCCCGTGATGTTTTTCTCACTCCTACTAGTGAATGTAATGTAACACACACCCATACAAGGCGCACCACCCCGTGATGTTTTTCTCACTCCTACTAGTGAATGTAATGTAACACACACCCATACAATGCGCACCACCCCGTGATGTTTTTCTCACTCCTACTATTGAATGTATTGTAACACACACCCATACAATGCGCACCACCCCGTGATGTTTATACACTCCTACTAGTGAATGTAATGTAACACACACCCATACAATGCGCACCACCCCGTGATGTTTTTCTCACTCCTACTAGTGAATCTAATGTAACACACACGCATACAATGCGGAACCACCCCGTGATGTTTTTCTCACTGCTACTAGTGAATCTAATGTAACACACACCCATACAAGGCGCACCACCCCGTGATGTTTTTCTCACTGCTACTAGTGAATCTAATGTAACACACACCCATACAATGCGCACCACCCCGTGATGTTTTTCTCACTCCTACTAGTGAATGTAATGTAACACACACCCATACAATGCGCACCACCCCGTGATGTATTTCTCACTGCTACTAGTGAATCTAATGTAACACACACCCATACAATGCGCACCACCCCGTGATGTTTTTCTCACTCCTACTAGTGAATCTAATGTAACACACACCCATACAATGCGCACCACCACGTGATGTTTCTCTCACTCCTACTAGTGAATGTAATGTAACACACACCCATACAATGCGCACCACCCCGTGATGTTTCTCTCACTGCTACTAGTGAATGTAATGTAACACACACCCATACAATGCGCACCACCCCGTGATGTTTTTCTCACTGCTACTAGTGAATGTAATGTAACACACACCCATACAATGCGCACCACCCCGTGATGTTTTTCTCACTGCTACTAGTGAATGTAATGTAACACACACCCATACAATGCGCACCACCCCGTGATGTTTTTCTCACTCCTACTAGTGAATCTAATGTAACACAAACCCATACAATGCGCACCACCCCGTGATGTTTTTCTCACTCCTACTAGTGAATGTAATGTAACACACACCCATACAATGCGCACCACCCCGTGATGTTTTTCTCATTCCTACTAGTGAATGTAATGTAACACACACCCATACAATGCGCACCGCCCCGTGATGTTTTTCTCACTCCTACTAGTGAATCTAATGTAACACACACCCATACAATGCACACCACCCCGTGATGTTTTTCTCACTGCTACTAGTGAATGTAATGTAACACACACCCATACAACGCGCACCACCCCGTGATTCTTTTCTCACTGCTACTAGTGAATGTAATGTAACACACACCCATACAACGCGCACCACCACGTGATGTTTTTCTCACTGCTACTAGTGAATGTAGTGTAACACACACCCATACAATGCGCACCACCCCGTGATGTTTTTCTCACTCCTACTAGTGAATGTAATGTAACACACACCCATACAATGCGCACCACCCCGTGATGTATTTCTCACTCCTACTAGTGAATGTAATGTAACACACACCCATACAATGCGCACCACCCCGTGATGTTTTTCTCACTCCTACTAGTGAATGTAATTGTAACACACACCAATACATTGCGCACCACCCCGTGATGTTTCTCTCACTGCTACTAGTGAATGTAATGTAACACACACCCATACAATGCGCACCACCCCGTGATGTTTTTCTCACTCCTACTAGTGAATGTAATGTAACACACACCCATACAATGCGAACCACCCCGTGATGTTTTTCTCACTGCTACTAGTGAATGTAATGTAACACACACCCATACAATGCGCACCACCCCGTGATGTTTTTCTCACTCCTACTAGTGAATCTAATGTAACACACACCCATACAATGCGCACCACCCCGTGATGTTTTTCTCACTCCTACTAGTGAATGTAATGTAACACACACCCATACAATGCGCACCACCCCGTGATGTTTTTCTCACTCCTACTAGTGAATGTAATGTAACACACACCCATACAATGCGCACCGCCCCGTGATGTTTTTCTCACTCCTACTAGTGAATCTAATGTAACACACACCCATACAATGCGCACCACCCCGTGATGTTTTTCTCACTCCTACTAGTGAATGTAATGTAACACACACCCATACAATGCGCACCACCCCGTGATGTTTTTCTCACTCCTACTAGTGAATGTAATGTAACACACACCCATACAATGCGCACCACCCCGTGATGTTTTTCTCACTCCTACTAGTGAATGTAATGTAACACACACCCATACAATGCGCACCACCCCGTGATGTTTTTCTCACTCCTACTAGTGAATCTAATGTAACACACACCCATACAATGCGCACTACCCCGTGATGTTTTTCTCACTCCTACTAGTGAATGTAATGTAACACACACCCATACAATGCGCACCGCCCCGTGATGTTTTTCTCACTCCTACTAGTGAATGTAATGTAACACACACCCATACAATGCGCACCGCCCCGTGATGTTTTTCTCACTCCTACTAGTGAATCTAATGTAACACACACCCATACAATGCGCACCACCCCGTGATGTTTTTCTCACTCCTACTAGTGAATGTAATGTAACACACACCCATACAATGCGCACCACCCCGTGATGTTTTTCTCACTCCTACTAGTGAATGTAATGTAACACACACCCATACAATGCGCACCACCCCGTGATGTTTTTCTCACTCCTACTAGTGCATGTAATGTAACACACACCCATACAATGCGCACCACCCCGTGATGTTTTTCTCACTCCTTCTAGTGAATGTAATGTAACACACACCCATACAATGCGCACCACCCCGTGATGGTTTTCTCACTCCTACTAGTGAATGTAATGTAACACACACCCATAAAATGCGCACCACCCCGTGATGTTTTTCTCACTGCTACTAGTGAATCTAATGTAACACACACCCATACAATGCGCACCACCCCGTGATGTTTTTCTCACTGCTACTAGTTAATCTAATGTAACACACACCCATACAATGCGCACCACCCCGTGATGTTTTTCTCACTGCTACTAGTGAATGTAATGTAACACACACCCATACAATGCGCACCACCCCGTGATGTTTTTCTCACTGCTACTAGTGAATGTAATGTAACACACACCCATACAATGCGCACCACCCCGTGATGTTTTTCTCACTGCTACTAGTGAATGTAATGTAACACACACCCATACAATGCGCACCACCCCGTGATGTTTTTCTCACTGCTACTAGTGAATGTAATGTAACACACACCCATACAATGCGCACCAACCCGTGATGTTTTTCTCACTCCTACCAGTGAATGTAATGTAACACACACCCATACAATGCGCACCACCCCGTGATGTTTTTCTCACTCCTACCAGTGAATGTAATGTAACACACACCCATACAATGCGCACCACCCCGTGATGGTTTTCTCACTGCTACTAGTGAATGTAATGTAACACACACCCATACAATGCGCACCACCCCGTGATGGTTTTCTCACTGCTACTAGTGAATCTAATGTAACACACACCCATACAATGCGCACCACCCCGTGATGTTTTTCTCACTGCTACTAGTGAATGTAATGTAACACACACCCATACAATGCGCACCACCCCGTGATGTTTTTCTCACTGCTACTAGTGAATGTAATGTAACACACACCCATACAATGCGCACCACCCCGTGATGTTTTTCTCACTGCTACTAGTGAATGTAATGTAACACACACCCATACAATGCGCACCACCCCGTGATGTTTTTCTCACTGCTACTAGTGAATGTAATGTAACACACACCCATACAATGCGCACCACCCCGTGATGTTTTTCTCACTCCTACTAGTGAATCTAATGTAACACACACCCATACAATGCGCACCACCCCGTGATGTTTTTCTCACTGCTACTAGTGAATCTAATGTAACACACACCCATACAATGCGCACCACCCCGTGATGTTTTTCTCACTGCTACTAGTGAATCTAATGTAACACACACCCATACAATGCGCACCACCCCGTGATGTTTTTCTCACTCCTACTAGTGAATCTAATGTAACACACACCCATACAACGCGCACCACCCCGTGATGTTTTTCTCACTGCTACTAGTTAATGTAGTGTAACACACACCCATACAATGCGCACCACCACGTGATGTTTTTCTCACTCTTACTAGTGAATCTAATGTAACACACACCCATAAAATGCGCACCACCCCGTGATGTTTTTCTCACTCCTACTAGTGAATTTAATGTAACACACACCCATACAATGCGCACCACCCCGTGATGTTTTTCTCACTCCTACTAGTGCATGTAATGTAACACACACCCATACAATGCGCACCACCCCGTGATGTTTTTCTCACTCCTACTAGTGAATGTAATGTAACACACACCCATACAATGCGCACCACCCCGTGATGGTTTTCTCACTCCTACTAGTGAATGTAATGTAACACACACCCATAAAATGCGCACCACCCCGTGATGGTTTTCTCACTGCTACTAGTGAATCTAATGTAACACACACCCATACAATGCGCACCACCCCGTGATGTTTTTCTCACTGCTACTAGTTAATCTAATGTAACACACACCCATACAATGCGCACCACCCCGTGATGTTTTTCTCACTGCTACTAGTGAATGTAATGTAACACACACCCATACAATGCGCACCACCCCGTGATGTTTTTCTCACTGCTACTAGTGAATGTAATGTAACACACACCCATAAAATGCGCACCACCCCGTGATGTTTTTCTCACTGCTACTAGTGAATGTAATGTAACACACACCCATACAATGCGCACCACCCCGTGATGTTTTTCTCACTGCTACTAGTGAATGTAATGTAACACACACCCATACAATGCGCACCACCCCGTGGTGTTTTTCTCACTCCTACCAGTGAATGTAATGTAACACACACCCATACAATGCGCACCACCCCGTGATGTTTTTCTCACTCCTACTAGTGAATGTAATGTAACACACACCCATACAATGCGCACCACCCCGTGATGGTTTTCTCACTGCTACTAGTGAATGTAATGTAACACACACCCATACAATGCGCACCACCCCGTGATGGTTTTCTCACTGCTACTAGTGAATCTAATGTAACACACACCCATACAATGCGCACCACCCCGTGATGTTTTTCTCACTGCTACTAGTGAATGTAATGTAACACACACCCATACAATGCGCACCACCCCGTGATGTTTTTCTCACTGCTACTAGTGAATGTAATGTAACACACACCCATACAATGCGCACCACC
Organism: Cavia porcellus; assembly: GCF_034190915.1. Taxonomy (NCBI): domain Eukaryota; kingdom Metazoa; phylum Chordata; class Mammalia; order Rodentia; family Caviidae; genus Cavia; species Cavia porcellus. The sequence continues at coordinate 10,930 of NW_026947779.1, forward strand.
CCGTGATGGTTTTCTCACTGCTACTAGTGAATCTAACGTAACACACACCCATACAATGCGCACCACCCCGTGATGTTTTTCTCACTCCTACTAGTGAATCTAATGTAACACACACCCGTACAATGCGCACCACCCCGTGATGTTTTTCTCACTCCTACTAGTGAATCTAATGTAACACACACTCATACAATGCGCACCACAACGTGATATTTTTCTCACTCCTACTAGTGAATGTAACGTAACACACACCCATACAATGCGCACCACCCCGTGATGTTTTTCTCATTCCTACTAGTGAATGTAATGTAACACACACCCATACAATGCGCACCGCCCCGTGATGTTTTTCTCACTCCTACTAGTGAATCTAATGTAACACACACCCATACAATGCGCACCACCCCGTGATGTTTTTCTCACTCCTACTAGTGAATGTAATGTAACACACACCCATACAATGCGCACCACCCCGTGATGTTTTTCTCACTCCTACTCGTGAATGTAATGTAACACACACCCATACAATGCGCACCACCCCGTGATGTTTTTCTCACTCCTACTAGTGCATGTAATGTAACACACACCCATACAATGCGCACCACCCCGTGATGTTTTTCTCACTCCTACTAGTGAATGTAATGTAACACACACCCATACAATGCGCACCACCCCGTGATGGTTTTCTCTCTCCTACTAGTGAATGTAATGTAACACACACCCATACAATGCGCACCACCCCGTGATGGTTTTCTCACTGCTACTAGTGAATCTAATGTAACACACACCCATACAATGCGCACCACCCCATGATGTTTTTCTCACTGCTACTAGTTAATCTAATGTAACACACACATACAATGCGCACCACCCCGTGATGTATTTCTCACTCCTACTAGTGAATGTAATGTAACACACACCCATACAATGCGCACCACCCCGTGATGGTTTTCTCACTGCTACTAGTGAATCTAATGTAACACACACCCATACAATGCGCACCACCCCATGATGTTTTTCTCACTCCTACTAGTGAATGTAATGTAACACACACCCATACAATGCGCACCACCCCGTGATGTTTTTCTCACTCCTACTAGTGAATGTAATGTAACACACACCCATACAATGCGCACCACCCCGTGATGGTTTTCTCACTCCTACTAGTGAATGTAATGTAACACACACCAATACAATGCGCACCACCCCGTGATGGTTTTCTCACTGCTACTAGTGAATCTAATGTAACACACACCCATACAATGCGCACCACCCCGTGATGTTTTTCTCACTGCTACTAGTTAATCTAATGTAACACACACCCATACAATGCGCACCACCCCGTGATGTTTTTCTCACTGCTACTAGTGAATGTAATGTAACACACACCCATACAATGCGCACCACCCCGTGATGTTTTTCTCACTGCTACTAGTGAATGTAATGTAACACACACCCATACAATGCGCACCACCGCGTGATGTTTTTCTCACTCCTACTAGTGAATGTAATGTAACACACACCCATACAATGCGCACCACCCCGTGATGTTTTTCTCACTGCTACTAGTGAATGTAATGTAACACACACCCATACAATGCGCACCACCCCGTGATGTTTTTCTCACTCCTACTAGTGAATCTAATGTAACACACACCCATACAATGCGCACCACCCCGTGATGTTTTTCTCACTCCTACTAGTGAACGTAATGTAACACACACCCATACAATGCGCACCACCCCGTGATGTTTTTCTCACTCCTACTAGTGAACGTAATGTAACACACACCCATACAATGCGCACCACCCCGTGATGTTTTTCTCACTCATACTAGTGAATCTAATGTAACACACACCCATACAAGGCGCACCACCCCGTGATGTTTTTCTCACTCCTACTAGTGAATGTAATGTAACACACACCCATACAATGCGCACCACCCCGTGATGTTTTTCTCACTCCTACTAGTGAATGTAATGTAACACACACCCATACAATGCGCACCACCCCGTGATGTTTTTCTCACTCCTACTAGTGAATGTAATGTAACACACACCCATACAATGCGCACCACCCCGTGATGTTTTTCTCACTCCTACTAGTGAATCTAATGTAACACACACCCATACAATGCGCACTACCCCGTGATGTTTTTCTCACTCCTACTAGTGAATGTAATGTAACACACACCCATACAATGCGCACCGCCCCGTGATGTTTTTCTCACTCCTACTAGTGAATGTAATGTAACACACACCCATACAATGCGCACCGCCCCGTGATGTTTTTCTCACTCCTACTAGTGAATCTAATGTAACACACACCCATACAATGCGCACCACCCCGTGATGTTTTTCTCACTCCTACTAGTGAATGTAATGTAACACACACCCATACAATGCGCACCACCCCGTGATGTTTTTCTCACTCCTACTAGTGAATGTAATGTAACACACACCCATACAATGCGCACCACCCCGTGATGTTTTTCTCACTCCTACTAGTGCATGTAATGTAACACACACCCATACAATGCGCACCACCCCGTGATGTTTTTCTCACTCCTTCTAGTGAATGTAATGTAACACACACCCATACAATGCGCACCACCCCGTGATGGTTTTCTCACTCCTACTAGTGAATGTAATGTAACACACACCCATAAAATGCGCACCACCCCGTGATGTTTTTCTCACTGCTACTAGTGAATCTAATGTAACACACACCCATACAATGCGCACCACCCCGTGATGTTTTTCTCACTGCTACTAGTTAATCTAATGTAACACACACCCATACAATGCGCACCACCCCGTGATGTTTTTCTCACTGCTACTAGTGAATGTAATGTAACACACACCCATACAATGCGCACCACCCCGTGATGTTTTTCTCACTGCTACTAGTGAATGTAATGTAACACACACCCATACAATGCGCACCACCCCGTGATGTTTTTCTCACTGCTACTAGTGAATGTAATGTAACACACACCCATACAATGCGCACCACCCCGTGATGTTTTTCTCACTGCTACTAGTGAATGTAATGTAACACACACCCATACAATGCGCACCACCCCGTGATGTTTTTCTCACTCCTACCAGTGAATGTAATGTAACACACACCCATACAATGCGCACCACCCCGTGATGTTTTTCTCACTCCTACCAGTGAATGTAATGTAACACACACCCATACAATGCGCACCACCCCGTGATGGTTTTCTCACTGCTACTAGTGAATGTAATGTAACACACACCCATACAATGCGCACCACCCCGTGATGGTTTTCTCACTGCTACTAGTGAATCTAATGTAACACACACCCATACAATGCGCACCACCCCGTGATGTTTTTCTCACTGCTACTAGTGAATGTAATGTAACACACACCCATACAATGCGCACCACCCCGTGATGTTTTTCTCACTGCTACTAGTGAATGTAATGTAACACACACCCATACAATGCGCACCACCCCGTGATGTTTTTCTCACTGCTACTAGTGAATGTAATGTAACACACACCCATACAATGCGCACCACCCCGTGATGTTTTTCTCACTGCTACTAGTGAATGTAATGTAACACACACCCATACAATGCGCACCACCCCGTGATGTTTTTCTCACTCCTACTAGTGAATCTAATGTAACACACACCCATACAATGCGCACCACCCCGTGATGTTTTTCTCACTGCTACTAGTGAATCTAATGTAACACACACCCATACAATGCGCACCACCCCGTGATGTTTTTCTCACTGCTACTAGTGAATCTAATGTAACACACACCCATACAATGCGCACCACCCCGTGATGTTTTTCTCACTCCTACTAGTGAATCTAATGTAACACACACCCATACAACGCGCACCACCCCGTGATGTTTTTCTCACTGCTACTAGTTAATGTAGTGTAACACACACCCATACAATGCGCACCACCACGTGATGTTTTTCTCACTCTTACTAGTGAATCTAATGTAACACACACCCATAAAATGCGCACCACCCCGTGATGTTTTTCTCACTCCTACTAGTGAATTTAATGTAACACACACCCATACAATGCGCACCACCCCGTGATGTTTTTCTCACTCCTACTAGTGCATGTAATGTAACACACACCCATACAATGCGCACCACCCCGTGATGTTTTTCTCACTCCTACTAGTGAATGTAATGTAACACACACCCATACAATGCGCACCACCCCGTGATGGTTTTCTCACTCCTACTAGTGAATGTAATGTAACACACACCCATAAAATGCGCACCACCCCGTGATGGTTTTCTCACTGCTACTAGTGAATCTAATGTAACACACACCCATACAATGCGCACCACCCCGTGATGTTTTTCTCACTGCTACTAGTTAATCTAATGTAACACACACCCATACAATGCGCACCACCCCGTGATGTTTTTCTCACTGCTACTAGTGAATGTAATGTAACACACACCCATACAATGCGCACCACCCCGTGATGTTTTTCTCACTGCTACTAGTGAATGTAATGTAACACACACCCATAAAATGCGCACCACCCCGTGATGTTTTTCTCACTGCTACTAGTGAATGTAATGTAACACACACCCATACAATGCGCACCACCCCGTGATGTTTTTCTCACTGCTACTAGTGAATGTAATGTAACACACACCCATACAATGCGCACCACCCCGTGATGTTTTTCTCACTCCTACCAGTGAATGTAATGTAACACACACCCATACAATGCGCACCACCCCGTGATGTTTTTCTCACTCCTACTAGTGAATGTAATGTAACACACACCCATACAATGCGCACCACCCCGTGATGGTTTTCTCACTGCTACTAGTGAATGTAATGGAACACACACCCATACAATGCGCACCACCCCGTGATGGTTTTCTCACTGCTACTAGTGAATCTAATGTAACACACACCCATACAATGCGCACCACCCCGTGATGTTTTTCTCACTGCTACTAGTGAATGTAATGTAACACACACCCATACAATGCGCACCACCCCGTGATGTTTTTCTCACTGCTACTAGTGAATGTAATGTAACACACACCCATACAATGCGCACCACCCCGTGATGGTTTTCTCACTGCTACTAGTGAATCTAACGTAACACACACCCATACAATGCGCACCACCCCGTGATGTTTTTCTCACTCCTACTAGTGAATCTAATGTAACACACACCCGTACAATGCGCACCACCCCGTGATGTTTTTCTCACTCCTACTAGTGAATCTAATGTAACACACACTCATACAATGCGCACCACAACGTGATATTTTTCTCACTCCTACTAGTGAATGTAACGTAACACACACCCATACAATGCGCACCACCCCGTGATGTTTTTCTCATTCCTACTAGTGAATGTAATGTAACACACACCCATACAATGCGCACCGCCCCGTGATGTTTTTCTCACTCCTACTAGTGAATCTAATGTAACACACACACATACAATGCGCACCACCCCGTGATGTTTTTCTCACTCCTACTAGTGAATGTAATGTAACACACACCCATACAATGCGCACCACCCCGTGATGTTTTTCTCACTCCTACTCGTGAATGTAATGTAACACACACCCATACAATGCGCACCACCCCGTGATGTTTTTCTCACTCCTACTAGTGCATGTAATGTAACACACACCCATACAATGCGCACCACCCCGTGATGTTTTTCTCACTCCTACTAGTGAATGTAATGTAACACACACCCATACAATGCGCACCACCCCGTGATGGTTTTCTCTCTCCTACTAGTGAATGTAATGTAACACACACCCATACAATGCGCACCACCCCGTGATGGTTTTCTCACTGCTACTAGTGAATCTAATGTAACACACACCCATACAATGCGCACCACCCCATGATGTTTTTCTCACTGCTACTAGTTAATCTAATGTAACACACACATACAATGCGCACCACCCCGTGATGTATTTCTCACTCCTACTAGTGAATGTAATGTAACACACACCCATACAATGCGCACCACCCCGTGATGGTTTTCTCACTGCTACTAGTGAATCTAATGTAACACACACCCATACAATGCGCACCACCCCATGATGTTTTTCTCACTCCTACTAGTGAATGTAATGTAACACACACCCATACAATGCGCACCACCCCGTGATGTTTTTCTCACTCCTACTAGTGAATGTAATGTAACACACACCCATACAATGCGCACCACCCCGTGATGGTTTTCTCACTCCTACTAGTGAATGTAATGTAACACACACCAATACAATGCGCACCACCCCGTGATGGTTTTCTCACTGCTACTAGTGAATCTAATGTAACACACACCCATACAATGCGCACCACCCCGTGATGTTTTTCTCACTGCTACTAGTTAATCTAATGTAACACACACCCATACAATGCGCACCACCCCGTGATGTTTTTCTCACTGCTACTAGTGAATGTAATGTAACACACACCCATACAATGCGCACCACCCCGTGATGTTTTTCTCACTCCTACTAGTGAATGTAATGTAACACACACCCATACAATGCGCACCACCGCGTGATGTTTTTCTCACTCCTACTAGTGAATGTAATGTAACACACACCCATACAATGCGCACCACCCCGTGATGTTTTTCTCACTGCTACTAGTGAATGTAATGTAACACACACCCATACAATGCGCACCACCCCGTGATGTTTTTCTCACTCCTACTAGTGAATCTAATGTAACACACACCCATACAATGCGCACCACCCCGTGATGTTTTTCTCACTCCTACTAGTGAACGTAATGTAACACACACCCATACAATGCGCACCACCCCGTGATGTTTTTCTCACTCCTACTAGTGAACGTAATGTAACACACACCCATACAATGCGCACCACCCCGTGATGTTTTTCTCACTCATACTAGTGAATCTAATGTAACACACACCCATACAAGGCGCACCACCCCGTGATGTTTTTCTCACTCCTACTAGTGAATGTAATGTAACACACACCCATACAAGGCGCACCACCCCGTGATGTTTTTCTCACTCCTACTAGTGAATGTAATGTAACACACACCCATACAATGCGCACCACCCCGTGATGTTTTTCTCACTCCTACTATTGAATGTATTGTAACACACACCCATACAATGCGCACCACCCCGTGATGTTTATACACTCCTACTAGTGAATGTAATGTAACACACACCCATACAATGCGCACCACCCCGTGATGTTTTTCTCACTCCTACTAGTGAATCTAATGTAACACACACGCATACAATGCGGAACCACCCCGTGATGTTTTTCTCACTGCTACTAGTGAATCTAATGTAACACACACCCATACAAGGCGCACCATCCCGTGATGTTTTTCTCACTGCTACTAGTGAATCTAATGTAACACACACCCATACAATGCGCACCACCCCGTGATGTTTTTCTCACTCCTACTAGTGAATGTAATGTAACACACACCCATACAATGCGCACCACCCCGTGATGTATTTCTCACTGCTACTAGTGAATCTAATGTAACACACACCCATACAATGCGCACCACCCCGTGATGTTTTTCTCACTCCTACTAGTGAATCTAATGTAACACACACCCATACAATGCGCACCACCACGTGATGTTTCTCTCACTCCTACTAGTGAATGTAATGTAACACACACCCATACAATGCGCACCACCCCGTGATGTTTCTCTCACTGCTACTAGTGAATGTAATGTAACACACACCCATACAATGCGCACCACCCCGTGATGTTTTTCTCACTGCTACTAGTGAATGTAATGTAACACACACCCATACAATGCGCACCACCCCGTGATGTTTTTCTCACTGCTACTAGTGAATGTAATGTAACACACACCCATACAATGCGCACCACCCCGTGATGTTTTTCTCACTCCTACTAGTGAATCTAATGTAACACAAACCCATACAATGCGCACCACCCCGTGATGTTTTTCTCACTCCTACTAGTGAATGTAATGTAACACACACCCATACAATGCGCACCACCCCGTGATGTTTTTCTCATTCCTACTAGTGAATGTAATGTAACACACACCCATACAATGCGCACCGCCCCGTGATGTTTTTCTCACTCCTACTAGTGAATCTAATGTAACACACACCCATACAATGCACACCACCCCGTGATGTTTTTCTCACTGCTACTAGTGAATGTAATGTAACACACACCCATACAACGCGCACCACCCCGTGATTTTTTTCTCACTGCTACTAGTGAATGTAATGTAACACACACCCATACAATGCGCACCACCCCGTGATGTTTTTCTCACTCCTACTAGTGAATGTAATGTAACACACACCCATACAATGCGCACCACCCCGTGATGGTTTTCTCACTCCTACTAGTGAATGTAATGTAACACACACCCATAAAATGCGCACCACCCCGTGATGTTTTTCTCACTGCTACTAGTGAATCTAATGTAACACACACCCATACAATGCGCACCACCCCGTGATGTTTTTCTCACTGCTACTAGTTAATCTAATGTAACACACACCCATACAATGCGCACCACCCCGTGATGTTTTTCTCACTGCTACTAGTGAATGTAATGTAACACACACCCATACAATGCGCACCACCCCGTGATGTTTTTCTCACTGCTACTAGTGAATGTAATGTAACACACACCCATACAATGCGCACCACCCCGTGATGTTTTTCTCACTGCTACTAGTGAATGTAATGTAACACACACCCATACAATGCGCACCACCCCGTGATGTTTTTCTCACTGCTACTAGTGAATGTAATGTAACACACACCCATACAATGCGCACCACCCCGTGATGTTTTTCTCACTCCTACCAGTGAATGTAATGTAACACACACCCATACAATGCGCACCACCCCGTGATGTTTTTCTCACTCCTACCAGTGAATGTAATGTAACACACACCCATACAATGCGCACCACCCCGTGATGGTTTTCTCACTGCTACTAGTGAATGTAATGTAACACACACCCATACAATGCGCACCACCCCGTGATGGTTTTCTCACTGCTACTAGTGAATCTAATGTAACACACACCCATACAATGCGCACCACCCCGTGATGTTTTTCTCACTGCTACTAGTGAATGTAATGTAACACACACCCATACAATGCGCACCACCCCGTGATGTTTTTCTCACTGCTACTAGTGAATGTAATGTAACACACACCCATACAATGCGCACCACCCCGTGATGTTTTTCTCACTGCTACTAGTGAATGTAATGTAACACACACCCATACAATGCGCACCACCCCGTGATGTTTTTCTCACTGCTACTAGTGAATGTAATGTAACACACACCCATACAATGCGCACCACCCCGTGATGTTTTTCTCACTCCTACTAGTGAATCTAATGTAACACACACCCATACAATGCGCACCACCCCGTGATGTTTTTCTCACTGCTACTAGTGAATCTAATGTAACACACACCCATACAATGCGCACCACCCCGTGATGTTTTTCTCACTGCTACTAGTGAATCTAATGTAACACACACCCATACAATGCGCACCACCCCGTGATGTTTTTCTCACTCCTACTAGTGAATCTAATGTAACACACACCCATACAACGCGCACCACCCCGTGATGTTTTTCTCACTGCTACTAGTTAATGTAGTGTAACACACACCCATACAATGCGCACCACCACGTGATGTTTTTCTCACTCTTACTAGTGAATCTAATGTAACACACACCCATAAAATGCGCACCACCCCGTGATGTTTTTCTCACTCCTACTAGTGAATTTAATGTAACACACACCCATACAATGCGCACCACCCCGTGATGTTTTTCTCACTCCTACTAGTGCATGTAATGTAACACACACCCATACAATGCGCACCACCCCGTGATGTTTTTCTCACTCCTACTAGTGAATGTAATGTAACACACACCCATACAATGCGCACCACCCCGTGATGGTTTTCTCACTCCTACTAGTGAATGTAATGTAACACACACCCATAAAATGCGCACCACCCCGTGATGGTTTTCTCACTGCTACTAGTGAATCTAATGTAACACACACCCATACAATGCGCACCACCCCGTGATGTTTTTCTCACTGCTACTAGTTAATCTAATGTAACACACACCCATACAATGCGCACCACCCCGTGATGTTTTTCTCACTGCTACTAGTGAATGTAATGTAACACACACCCATACAATGCGCACCACCCCGTGATGTTTTTCTCACTGCTACTAGTGAATGTAATGTAACACACACCCATAAAATGCGCACCACCCCGTGATGTTTTTCTCACTGCTACTAGTGAATGTAATGTAACACACACCCATACAATGCGCACCACCCCGTGATGTTTTTCTCACTGCTACTAGTGAATGTAATGTAACACACACCCATACAATGCGCACCACCCCGTGATGTTTTTCTCACTCCTACCAGTGAATGTAATGTAACACACACCCATACAATGCGCACCACCCCGTGATGTTTTTCTCACTCCTACTAGTGAATGTAATGTAACACACACCCATACAATGCGCACCACCCCGTGATGGTTTTCTCACTGCTACTAGTGAATGTAATGTAACACACACCCATACAATGCGCACCACCCCGTGATGGTTTTCTCACTGCTACTAGTGAATCTAATGTAACACACACCCATACAATGCGCACCACCCCGTGATGTTTTTCTCACTGCTACTAGTGAATGTAATGTAACACACACCCATACAATGCGCACCACCCCGTGATGTTTTTCTCACTGCTACTAGTGAATGTAATGTAACACACACCCATACAATGCGCACCACCCCGTGATGTTTTTCTCACTGCTACTAGTGAATGTAATGTAACACACACCCATTCAATGCGCACCACCCCGTGATGTTTTTCTCACTGCTACTAGTGAATGTAATGTAACACACACCCATACAATGCGCACCACCCCGTGATGTTTTTCTCACTCCTACTAGTGAATCTAATGTAACACACACCCATACAATGCGCACCACCCCGTGATGTTTTTCTCACTCCTACTAGTGAACGTAATGTAACACACACCCATACAATGCGCACCACCCCGTGATGTTTTTCTCACTCCTATTAGTGAATCTAATGTAACACACACCCATACAATGCGCACCACCCCGTGATGTTTTTCTCACTCCTACTAGTGAATCTAATGTAACACACACCCATACAATGCGCACCACCCCGTGATGCTTTTCTCACTGCTACTAGTGAATGTAATGTAACACACACCCATACAATGCGCACCACCCCGTGATGTTTTTCTCACTCCTACTAGTGAATGTAATGTAACACACACCCATACAATGCGCACCACCCCGTGATGTTTTTCTCACTGCTACTAGTGAATGTAATGTAACACACACCCATACAATGCGCACCACCCCGTGATGTTTTTCTCACTCCTACTGGTGAATCTAATGTAACACACACCCATACAATGCGCACCACCCCGTGATGTTTTTCTCACTCCTACTAGTGAATGTAATGTAACACACACCCATACAATGCGCACCACCCCGTGATGTTTTTCTCACTCCTACTAGTGAATGTAATGTAACACACACCCATACAATGCGCACCGCCCCGTGATGTTTTTCTCACTCCTACTAGTGAATCTAATGTAACACACACCCATACAATGCGCACCACCCCGTGATGTTTTTCTCACTCCTACTAGTGAATGTAATGTAACACACACCCATACAATGCGCACCACCCCGTGATGTTTTTCTCACTCCTACTAGTGAATGTAATGTAACACACACCCATACAATGCGCACCACCCCGTGATGTTTTTCTCACTCCTACTAGTGAATGTAATGTAACACACACCCATACAATGTGCACCACCCCGTGATGTTTTTCTCACTCCTACTAGTGAATCTAATGTAACACACACCCATACAATGCGCACTACCCCGTGATGTTTTTCTCACTCCTACTAGTGAATGTAATGTAACACACACCCATACAATGCGCACCGCCCCGTGATGTTTTTCTCATTCCTACTAGTGAATGTAATGTAACACACACCCATACAATGCGCACCGCCCCGTGATGTTTTTCTCACTCCTACTAGTGAATCTAATGTAACACACACCCATACAATGCGCACCACCCCGTGATGTTTTTCTCACTCCTACTAGTGAATGTAATGTAACACACACCCATACAATGCGCACCACCCCGTGATGTTTTTCTCACTCCTACTAGTGCATGTAATGTAACACACACCCATACAATGCGCACCACCCCGTGATGTTTTTCTCACTGCTACTAGTGAATGTAATGTAACACACACCCATACAATGCGCACCACCCCGTGATGGTTTTCTCACTCCTACTAGTGAATGTAATGTAACACACACCCATAAAATGCGCACCACCCCGTGATGTTTTTCTCACTGCTACTAGTGAATCTAATGTAACACACACCCATACAATGCGCACCACCCCGTGATGTTTTTCTCACTGCTACTAGTTAAACTAATGTAACACACACCCATACAATGCGCACCACCCCGTGATGTTTTTCTCACTGCTACTAGTGAATGTAATGTAACACACAACCATACAATGCGCACCACCCCGTGATGTTTTTCTCACTGCTACTAGTGAATGTAATGTAACACACACCCATACAATGCGCACCACCCCGTGATGTTTTTCTCACTCCTACTAGTGAATGTAATGTAACACACACCCATACAATGCGCACCACCCCGTGATGTTTTTCTCACTCCTACTAGTGAATGTAATGTAACACACACCCATACAATGCGCACCACCCCGTGATGTTTTTCTCACTGCTACTAGTGAATGTAATGTAACACACACCCATACAATGCGCACCACCCCGTGATGTTTTTCTCACTCCTACTAGTGAATCTAATGTAACACACACCCATACAATGCGCACCACCCCGTGATGTTTTTCTCACTCCTACTAGTGAATGTAATGTAACACACACCCATACAATGCGCACCACCCCGTGATGTTTTTCTCACTCCTACTAGTGAATGTAATGTAACACACACCCATACAATGCGCACCGCCCCGTGATGTTTTTCTCACTCCTACTAGTGAATCTAATGTAACACACACCCATACAATGCGCACCACCCCGTGATGTTTTTCTCACTCCTACTAGTGAATGTAATGTAACACACACCCATACAATGCGCACTGCCCCGTGATGTTTTTCTCATTCCTACTAGTGAATGTAATGTAACACACACCCATACAATGCGCACCGCCCCGTGATGTTTTTCTCACTCCTACTAGTGAATCTAATGTAACACACACCCACACAATGCGCACCACCCCGTGATGTTTTTCTCACTCCTACTAGTGAATGTAATGTAACACACACCCATACAATGCGCACCACCCCGTGATGTTTTTCTCACTCCTACTAGTGCATGTAATGTAACACACACCCATACAATGCGCACCACCCCGTGATGTTTTTCTCACTCCTACTAGTGAATGTAATGTAACACACACCCATACAATGCGCACCACCCCGTGATGGTTTTCTCACTCCTACTAGTGAATGTAATGTAACACACACCCATAAAATGCGCACCACCCCGTGATGTTTTTCTCACTGCTACTAGTGAATCTAATGTAACACACACCCATACAATACGCACCACCCCGTGATGTTTTTCTCACTGCTACTAGTTAATCTAATGTAACACACACCCATACAATGCGCACCACCCCGTGATGTTTTTCTCACTGCTACTAGTGAATGTAATGTAACACACACCCATACAATGCGCACCACCCCGTGATGTTTTTCTCACTGCTACTAGTGAATGTAATGTAACACACACCCATACAATGCGCACCACCCCGTGATGTTTTTCTCACTGCTACTAGTGAATGTAATGTAACACACACCCATACAATGCGCACCACCCCGTGATGTTTTTCTCACTGCTACTAGTGAATGTAATGTAACACACACCCATACAATGCGCACCACCCCGTGATGTTTTTCTCACTCCTACCAGTGAATGTAATGTAACACACACCCATACAATGCGCACCACCCCGTGATGTTTTTCTCACTCCTACTAGTGAATGTAATGTAACACACACCCATACAATGCGCACCACCCCGTGATGGTTTTCTCACTGCTACTAGTGAATGTAATGTAACACACACCCATACAATGCGCACCACCCCGTGATGGTTTTCTCACTGCTACTAGTGAATCTAATGTAACACACACCCATACAATGCGCACCACCCCGTGATGTTTTTCTCACTGCTACTAGTGAATGTAATGTAACACACACCCATACAATGCGCACCACCCCGTGATGTTTTTCTCACTGCTACTAGTGAATGTAATGTAACACACACCCATACAATGCGCACCACCCCGTGATGTTTTTCTCACTGCTACTAGTGAATGTAATGTAACACACACCCATACAATGCGCACCACCCCGTGATGTTTTTCTCACTGCTACTAGTGAATGTAATGTAACACACACCCATACAATGCGCACCACCCCGTGATGTTTTTCTCACTCCTACTAGTGAATCTAATGTAACACACACCCATACAATGCGCACCACCCCGTGATGTTTTTCTCACTCCTACTAGTGAACGTAATGTAACACACACCCATACAATGCGCACCACCCCGTGATGTTTTTCTCACTCCTATTAGTGAATCTAATGTAACACACACCCATACAATGCGCACCACCCCGTGATGTTTTTCTCACTCCTACTAGTGAATCTAATGTAACACACACCCATACAATGCGCACCACCCCGTGATGTTTTTCTCACTCCTACTAGTGAATGTAATGTAACACACACCCATACAATGCGCACCACCCCGTGATGTTTTTCTCACTGCTACTAGTGAATGTAATGTAACACACACCCATACAATGCGCACCACCCCGTGATGTTTTTCTCACTGCTACTAGTGAATGTAATGTAACACACACCCATACAATGCGCACCACCCCGTGATGTTTTTCTCACTGCTACTAGTGAATGTAATGTAACACACACCCATACAATGCGCACCACCCCGTGATGTTTTTCTCACTCCTACTAGTGCATGTAATGTAACACACACCCATACAATGCGCACCACCCCGTGATGTTTTTCTCACTCCTACTAGTGAATGTAATGTAACACACACCCATACAATGCGCACCACCCCGTGATGGTTTTCTCACTCCTACTAGTGAATGTAATGTAACACACACCCATAAAATGCGCACCACCCCGTGATGTTTTTCTCACTGCTACTAGTGAATCTAATGTAACACACACCCATACAATACGCACCACCCCGTGATGTTTTTCTCACTGCTACTAGTTAATCTAATGTAACACACACCCATACAATGCGCACCACCCCGTGATGTTTTTCTCACTGCTACTAGTGAATGTAATGTAACACACACCCATACAATGCGCACCACCCCGTGATGTTTTTCTCACTGCTACTAGTGAATGTAATGTAACACACACCCATACAATGCGCACCACCCCGTGATGTTTTTCTCACTGCTACTAGTGAATGTAATGTAACACACACCCATACAATGCGCACCACCCCGTGATGTTTTTCTCACTGCTACTAGTGAATGTAATGTAACACACACCCATACAATGCGCACCACCCCGTGATGTTTTTCTCACTCCTACCAGTGAATGTAATGTAACACACACCCATACAATGCGCACCACCCCGTGATGTTTTTCTCACTCCTACTAGTGAATGTAATGTAACACACACCCATAGAATGCGCACCACCCCGTGATGGTTTTCTCACTGCTACTAGTGAATGTAATGTAACACACACCCATACAATGCGCACCACCCCGTGATGGTTTTCTCACTGCTACTAGTGAATCTAATGTAACACACACCCATACAATGCGCACCACCCCGTGATGTTTTTCTCACTGCTACTAGTGAATGTAATGTAACACACACCCATACAATGCGCACCACCCCGTGATGTTTTTCTCACTGCTACTAGTGAATGTAATGTAACACACACCCATACAATGCGCACCACCCCGTGATGTTTTTTCTCACTGCTACTAGTGAATGTAATGTAACACACACCCATACAATGCGCACCACCCCGTGATGTTTTTCTCACTGCTACTAGTGAATGTAATGTAACACACACCCATACAATGCGCACCAGCCCGTGATGTTTTTCTCACTCCTACTAGTGAATCTAATGTAACACACACCCATACAATGCGCACCACCCCGTGATGTTTTTCTCACTCCTACTAGTGAACGTAATGTAACACACACCCATACAATGCGCACCACCCCGTGATGTTTTTCTCACTCCTATTAGTGAATCTAATGTAACACACACCCATACAATGCGCACCACCCCGTGATGTTTTTCTCACTCCTACTAGTGAATCTAATGTAACACACACCCATACAATGCGCACCACCCCGTGATGTTTTTCTCACTCCTACTAGTGAATGTAATGTAACACACACCCATACAATGCGCACCACCCCGTGATGTTTTTCTCACTGCTACTAGTGAATGTAATGTAACACACACCCATACAATGCGCACCACCCCGTGATGTTTTTCTCACTGCTACTAGTGAATGTAATGTAACACACACCCATACAATGCGCACCACCCCGTGATGTTTTTCTCACTGCTACTAGTGAATGTAATGTAACACACACCCATACAATGCGCACCACCCCGTGATGTTTTTCTCACTGCTACTAGTGAATGTAATGTAACACACACCCATACAATGCGCACCACCCCGTGATGTTTTTCTCACTCCTACCAGTGAATGTAATGTAACACACACCCATACAATGCGCACCACCCCGTGATGTTTTTCTCACTCCTACTAGTGAATGTAATGTAACACACACCCATACAATGCGCACCACCCCGTGATGGTTTTCTCATTCCTACTAGTGAATGTAATGTAACACACACCCATACAATGCGCACCACCCCGTGATGGTTTTCTCACTGCTACTAGTGAATCTAATGTAACACACACCCATACAATGCGCACCACCCCGTGATGTTTTTCTCACTGCTACTAGTGAATGTAATGTAACACACACCCATACAATGCGCACCACCCCGTGATGTTTTTCTCACTGCTACTAGTGAATGTAATGTAACACACACCCATACAATGCGCACCACCCCGTGATGTTTTTCTCACTGCTACTAGTGAATGTAATGTAACACACACCCATACAATGCGCACCACCCCGTGATGTTTTTCTCACTGCTACTAGTGAATGTAATGTAACACACACCCATACAATGCGCACCACCCCGTGATGTTTTTCTCACTCCTACTAGTGAATCTAATGTAACACACACCCATACAATGCGCACCACCCCGTGATGTTTTTCTCACTCCTACTAGTGAACGTAATGTAACACACACCCATACAATGCGCACCACCCCGTGATGTTTTTCTCACTCCTATTAGTGAATCTAATGTAACACACACCCATACAATGCGCACCACCCCGTGATGTTTTTCTCACTCCTACTAGTGAATCTAATGTAACACACACCCATACAATGCGCACCACCCCGTGATGTTTTTCTCACTCCTACTAGTGAATGTAATGTAACACACACCCATACAATGCGCACCACCCCGTGATGTTTTTCTCACTCCTACTAGTGAATGTAATGTAACACACACCCATACAATGCGCACCACCCCGTGATGTTTTTCTCACTCCTACTAGTGAATCTAATGTAACACACACGCATACAATGCGCACCACCCCGTGATGTTTTTCTCACTGCTACTAGTGAATCTAATGTAACACACACCCATACAAGGCGCACCACCCCGTGATGTTTTTCTCACTGCTACTAGTGAATCTAATGTAACACACACCCATACAATGCGCACCACCCCGTGATGTTTTTCTCACTCCTACTAGTGAATCTAATGTAACACACACCCATACATTGCGCACCACCCCGTGATGTTTTTCTCACTGCTACTAGTGAATCTAATGTAACACACACCCATACAATGCACACCACCCCGTGATGTTTTTCTCACTGCTACTAGTGAATGTAATGTAACACACACCCATACAACGCGCACCACCCCGTGATTTTTTTCTCACTGCTACTAGTGAATGTAATGTAACACACACCCATACAACGCGCACCACCACGTGATGTTTTTCTCACTGCTACTAGTGAATGTAGTGTAACACACACCCATACAATGCGCACCACCACGTGATGTTTTTCTCACTCCTACTAGTGAATCTAATGTAACACACACCCATAAAATGCGCACCACCCCGTGATGTTTTTCTCACTCCTACTAGTGAATGTAATGTAACACACACCCATACAATGCGCACCACCCCGTGATGTTTTTCTCACTCCTACTAGTGCATGTAATGTAACACACACCCATACAATGCGCACCACCCCGTGATGTTTTTCTCACTCCTACTAGTGAATGTAATGTAACACACACCCATACAATGCGCACCACCCCGTGATGGTTTTCTCACTCCTACTAGTGAATGTAATGTAACACACACCCATAAAATGCGCACCACCCCGTGATGGTTTTCTCACTGCTACTAGTGAATCTAATGTAACACACACCCATACAATGCGCACCACCCCGTGATGTTTTTCTCACTGCTACTAGTTAATCTAATGTAACACACACCCATACAATGCGCACCACCCCGTGATGTTTTTCTCACTGCTACTAGTGAATGTAATGTAACACACACCCATACAATGCGCACCACCCCGTGATGTTTTTCTCACTGCTACTAGTGAATGTAATGTAACACACACCCATACAATGCGCACCACCCCGTGATGTTTTTCTCACTGCTACTAGTGAATGTAATGTAACACACACCCATACAATGCGCACCACCCCGTGATGTTTTTCTCACTGCTACTAGTGAATGTAATGTAACACACACCCATACAATGCGCACCACCCCGTGATGTTTTTCTCACTCCTACCAGTGAATGTAATGTAACACACACCCATACAATGCGCACCACCCCGTGATGTTTTTCTCACTCCTACTAGTGAATGTAATGTAACACACACCCATACAATGCGCACCACCCCGTGATGGTTTTCTCACTGCTACTAGTGAATGTAATGTAACACACACCCATACAATGCGCACCACCCCGTGATGGTTTTCTCACTGCTACTAGTGAATCTAATGTAACACACACCCATACAATGCGCACCACCCCGTGATGTTTTTCTCACTGCTACTAGTGAATGTAATGTAACACACACCCATACAATGCGCACCACCCCGTGATGTTTTTCTCACTGCTACTAGTGAATGTAATGTAACACACACCCATACAATGCGCACCACCCCGTGATGTTTTTCTCACTGCTACTAGTGAATGTAATGTAACACACACCCATACAATGCGCACCACCCCGTGATGTTTTTCTCACTCCTACTAGTGAATCTAATGTAACACACACCCATACAATGCGCACCACCCCGTGATGTTTTTCTCACTCCTACTAGTGAATCTAATGTAACACACACCCATACAATGCGCACCACCCCGTGATGTTTTTCTCACTCCTACTAGTGAACGTAATGTAACACACACCCATACAATGCGCACCACCCCGTGATGTTTTTCTCACTCCTATTAGTGAATCTAATGTAACACACACCCATACAATGCGCACCACCCCGTGATGTTTTTCTCACTCCTACTAGTGAATCTAATGTAACACACACCCATACAATGCGCACCACCCCGTGATGTTTTTCTCACTCCTACTAGTGAATGTAATGTAACACACACCCATACAATGCGCACCACCCCGTGATGTTTTTCTCACTCCTACTAGTGAATCTAATGTAACACACACCCATACAATGCGCACCACCCCGTGATGTTTTTCTCACTCCTACTAGTGAATCTAATGTAACACACACGCATACAATGCGCACCACCCCGTGATGTTTTTCTCACTGCTACTAGTGAATCTAATGTAACACACACCCATACAAGGCGCACCACCCCGTGATGTTTTTCTCACTGCTACTAGTGAATGTAATGTAACACACACCCATACAATGCGCACCACCCCGTGATGTTTTTCTCACTGCTACTAGTGAATGTAATGTAACACACACCCATACAATGCGCACCACCCCGTGATGTTTTTCTCACTGCTACTAGTGAATGTAATGTAACACACACCCATACAATGCGCACCACCCCGTGATGTTTTTCTCACTGCTACTAGTGAATGTAATGTAACACACACCCATACAATGCGCACCACCCCGTGATGTTTTTCTCACTCCTACTAGTGAATGTAATGTAACACACACCCATACAATGCGCACCACCCCGTGATGTTTTTCTCACTGCCTACTAGTGAATGTAATGTAACACACACCCATACAATGCGCACCACCCCGTGATGGTTTTCTCACTGCTACTAGTGAATGTAATGTAACACACACCCATACAATGCGCACCACCCCGTGATGGTTTTCTCACTGCTACTAGTGAATCTAATGTAACACACACCCATACAATGCGCACCACCCCGTGATGTTTTTCTCACTGCTACTAGTGAATGTAATGTAACACACACCCATACAATGCGCACCACCCCGTGATGTTTTTCTCACTGCTACTAGTGAATGTAATGTAACACACACCCATACAATGCGCACCACCCCGTGATGTTTTTCTCACTGCTACTAGTGAATGTAATGTAACACACACCCATACAATGCGCACCACCCCGTGATGTTTTTCTCACTGCTACTAGTGAATGTAATGTAACACACACCCATACAATCGCACCACCCCGTGATGTTTTTCTCACTCCTACTAGTGAATCTAATGTAACACACACCCATACAATGCGCACCACCCCGTGATGTTTTTCTCACTCCTACTAGTGAACGTAATGTAACACACACCCATACAATGCGCACCACCCCGTGATGTTTTTCTCACTCCTATTAGTGAATCTAATGTAACACACACCCATACAATGCGCACCACCCCGTGATGTTTTTCTCACTCCTACTAGTGAATCTAATGTAACACACACCCATACAATGCGCACCACCCCGTGATGTTTTTCTCACTCCTACTAGTGAATGTAATGTAACACACACCCATACAATGCGCACCACCCCGTGATGTTTTTCTCACTCCTACTAGTGAATGTAATGTAACACACACCCATACAATGCGCACCACCCCGTGATGTTTTTCTCACTCCTACTAGTGAATCTAATGTAACACACACGCATACAATGCGCACCACCCCGTGATGTTTTTCTCACTGCTACTAGTGAATCTAATGTAACACACACCCATACAAGGCGCACCACCCCGTGATGTTTTTCTCACTGCTACTAGTGAATCTAATGTAACACACACCCATACAATGCGCACCACCCCGTGATGTTTTTCTCACTCCTACTAGTGAATCTAATGTAACACACACCCATACAATGCGCACCACCCCGTGATGTTTTTCTCACTGCTACTAGTGAATCTAATGTAACACACACCCATACAATGCACACCACCCCGTGATGTTTTTCTCACTGCTACTAGTGAATGTAATGTAACACACACCCATACAACGCGCACCACCCCGTGATTTTTTTCTCACTGCTACTAGTGAATGTAATGTAACACACACCCATACAACGCGCACCAGCACGTGATGTTTTTCTCACTGCTACTAGTGAATGTAGTGTAACACACACCCATACAATGCGCACCACCACGTGATGTTTTTCTCACTCCTACTAGTGAATCTAATGTAACACACACCCATAAAATGCGCACCACCCCGTGATGTTTTTCTCACTCCTACTAATGTATCTAATGTAACACACACCCATACAATGCGCACCACCCCGTGATGTTTTTCTCACTCCTACTAGTGAATGTAATGTAACACACACCCATACAATGCGCACCACCCCGTGATGTATTTCTCACTCCTACTAGTGAATGTAATGTAACACACACCCATACAATGCGCCCACCCCGTGATGTTTCTCTCACTGCTACTAGTGAATGTAATGTAACACACACCCATACAATGCGCACCACCCCGTGATGTTTTTCTCACTGCTACTAGTGAATGTAATGTAACACACACCCATACATGCGCACCACCCCGTGATGTTTTTCTCACTGCTACTAGTGAATGTAATGTAACACACACCCATACAATGTGCACCACCCCGTGATGTTTTTCTCACTCCTACTTGTGAATCTAATGTAACACAAACCCATACAATGCGCACCACCCCGTGATGTTTTTCTCACTCCTACTAGTGAATGTAATGTAACACACACCCATACAATGCGCACCACCCCGTGATGTTTTTCTCATTCCTACTAGTGAATGTAATGTAACACACACCCATACAATGCGCACCGCCCCGTGATGTTTTTCTCACTCCTACTAGTGAATCTAATGTAACACACACCCATACAATGCACACCACCCCGTGATGTTTTTCTCACTGCTACTAGTGAATGTAATGTAACACACACCCATACAACGCGCACCACCCCGTGATTTTTTTCTCACTGCTACTAGTGAATGTAATGTAACACACACCCATACAACGCGCACCACCACGTGATGTTTTCTCACTGCTACTAGTGAATGTAGTGTAACACACACCCATACAATGCGCACCACCCCGTGATGTTTTTCTCACTCCTACTCGTGAATGTAATGTAACACACACCCATACAATGCGCACCACCCCGTGATGTATTTCTCACTCCTACTAGTGAATGTAATGTAACACACACCCATACAATGCGCACCACCCCGTGATGTTTTTCTCACTCCTACTAGTGAATGTAATTGTAACACACACCAATACATTGCGCACCACCCCGTGATGTTTCTCTCACTGCTACTAGTGAATGTAATGTAACACACACCCATACAATGCGCACCACCCCGTGATGTTTTTCTCACTGCTACTAGTGAATGTAATGTAACACACACACATACAATGCGCACCACCCCGTGATGTTTTTCTCACTGCTACTAGTGAATGTAATGTAACACACACCCATACATTGCGCACCACCCCGTGATGTTTTTCTCACTCCTACTAGTGAATCTAATGTAACACACACCCATACAATGCGCACCACCCCGTGATGTTTTTCTCACTCCTACTAGTGAATGTAATGTAACACACACCCATACAATGCGCACCGCCCCGTGATGTTTTTCTCATTCCTACTAGTGAATGTAATGTAACACACACCCATACAATGCGCACCACCCCGTGATGGTTTTCTCACTGCTACTAGTGAATCTAATGTAACACACACCCATACAATGCGCACCACCCCATGATGTTTTTCTCACTGCTACTAGTTAATCTAATGTAACACACACCATACAATGCGCACCACCCCGTGATGTTTTTCTCACTGCTACTAGTGAATGTAATGTAACACACACCCATACAATGCGCACCACCCCGTGATGTTTTTCTCACTCCTACTAGTGAATCTAATGTAACACACACCCATACAATGCGCACCACCCCTTGATGTTTTTCTCATTCCTACTAGTGAATGTATGTACACACACCCATACAATGCGCACCGCCCCGTGATGTTTTTCTCACTCCTACTAGTGAATCTAATGTAACACACACCCATACAATGCGCACCACCCCGTGATGTTTTTCTCACTCCTACTAGTGAATGTAATGTAACACACACCCATACAATGCGCACCACCCCGTGATGTTTTTCTCACTCCTACTAGTGAATGTATGTAACACACACCCATACAATGCGCACCACCCCGTGATGTTTTCTCACTCCTACTAGTGCATGTAATGTAACACACACCCATACAATGCGCACCACCCCGTGATGTTTTTCTCACTCCTACTAGTGAATGTAATGTAACACACAACCCATACAATGCGCACCACCCCGTGATGGTTTTCTCACTCCTACTAGTGAATGTAATGTAACACACGCCCATAAAATGCGCACCACCCCGTGATGGTTTTCTCACTGCTACTAGTGAATCTAATGTAACACACACCCATACATGCGCACCACCCCATGATGTTTTTCTCACTGCTACTAGTTAATCTAATGTAACACACACCCATACAATGCGCACCACCCCGTGATGTTTTTCTCACTGCTACTAGTGAATGTAATGTAACACACACCCATACAATGCGCACCACCCCGTGATGTTTTTCTCACTGCTACTAGTGAATCTAATGTAACACACACCCATACAATTAGCACCACCCCGTGATGTTTTTCTCACTCTTACTAGTGAATGTAATTTAAGACACACCCATACAATGCGCACCACCCCGTAATGTTTTTCTCACTCCTACTTGTGAATTCAATGTAACACACACCCATACAATGCGCACCACTCAGTGATGTTTTTCTCACTCCTACTAGTGAATGCAATGTAACACACACCCATACAATGCGCACCACCCCGTGATGTTTTTCTCACTCCTACTAGTGAATGCAATGTAACACACACCCATACAATGCGCACCACTCCGTGATGTATTTCTCAATGCTACCAATGAATGTAATGTAACACACACCCATACAATGCGCACCACCCCGTGATGTTTTTCTCACTCCTACTAGTGAATGCAATGTAACACACACCCATACAATGCGCACCACCCCGTGATGTTTTTCTCACTCCTACTAGTGAATGTAATGTAACACACACCCATACAATGCGCACCACCCCTTGATGTTTTTCTCACTCCTACTAGTGAATCTAATGTAACACACACCCATACAATGCGCACCACCCCTTGATGTTTTCCTCACTCCTACTAGTGAATGTAATGTAACACACACCCATAAAATGCGCACCACCCCGTGATGTTTTTCTCACTCCTACTAGTGAATTCAATGTAACACACACCCATACAATGCGCACTTCACCGTGATGTTTTTCTCAATGCTACTAGTGAATGCAATGTAACACACACCCATACAATGCGCACCACCCCGTGATGTTTTTCTCACTCCTACTAGTGAATGTAGTGTAACACACACCCATACCATGCGCACCACCCCGTGATGTTTTTCTCACTCCTACTAGTGAATGTAATGTAACACACACCCATACAATGCGCACCACCCCGTGATGTTTTTCTCACTCCTACTAGTGAATGTAATGTAACACACACCCATACAATGCGCACCACCCCGTGATGTTTTTCTCACTCCTACTAGTGATTCTAATGTAACACACACCCATACAATGCGCACCACCCCGTGATGTTTTTCTCACTCCTACTAGTGAATCTAATGTAACACACACCCATACAATGCGCACCACCCCGTGATGTTTTTCTCACTCCTACTAGTGAATTCAATGTAACACACACCCATACAATGCGCACGATCCCGTGATGTTTTTCTCACTCCTACTAGTGAATGCAATGTAACACACAACCATACAATGCGCACCACCCCGTGATGTTTTTCTCACTCCTACTAGTGAATGCAATGTAACACACACCCATACAATGCGCACCACTCCGTGATGTTTTTCTCAATGCTACTAGTGAATGCAATGTAACAAACACCCATACAATGCGCACCACCCCGTGATGTTTTTCTCACTCCTACTAGTGAATGTAATGTAACACACACCCATACAATGCGCACCACCCCGTGATGATTTTCTCACTCCTACTAGTTAATGTAATGTAACACACACCCATACAATGCGCACCACCCCGTGATGTTTTTCTCACTCCTACTAGTGAATGTAATGTAACACACACCCATATAATGTGCACCACCCCGTGATGTTTTTCTCACTCCTACTAGTGAATCTAATGTAACACACACCCATACAATGCGCACCACCCCGTGATGTTTTTCTCACTCCTACTAGTGAATCTAATGTAACACACACCCATACAATGCGCACCACCCCGTGATGTTTTTCTCACTCCTACTAGTGAATGTAATGTAACACACACCCATGCAAGGCGCACAACCCCGGGATGTTTTTCTCACTCCTACTAGTGAATGTAATGTAACACACACCCATACAATGCGCACCACCCCGGGATGTTTTTCTCACTCCTACTAGTGAATCTAATGTAACACACACCCATACAATGCGCACCACCCCGTGATGTTTTTCTCACTCCTACTAGTGAATCTAATGTAACACACACCCATACAATGCGCACCACCCCGCGATGTTTTTCAGAAACCTATCCTACATTGCCACTGCATGTTCCCTGACCTCTCCATGCTGACCACCCCGCGGTGCTTTTCTCCATCCTACATTGCCACTCACTGCCCATCCTAATTCAGACCCTCCGATTCACACCACCCCGTGATGTTTTTCTCACTCCTACTAGTGAATCTAATGTAACACACACCCATATAATGCGCACCACCCCGTGATGTTTTTCTCACTCCTACTAGTGAATGTAATGTAACACACACCCATACAATGCGCACCACCCCGTGATGTTTTTCTCACTCCTACTAGTGAAGGTAATGTAACACACACCCATACAATGCGCACCACCCCGTGATGTTTCTCTCACTGCTACTAGTGAATCTAATGTAACACACACCCATACAATGCGCACCACCCCGTGATGTTTCTCTCACTGCTACTAGTGAATGTAATGTAACACACACCCATACAATGCGCACCACCCCGTGATGTTTTCTCACTCCAACTAGTGAATCTAATGTAACACACACCCATACAATGCGCACCACCCCGTGATGTTTTTCTCACTCCTACTAGTGAATGTAATGTAACACACACCCATACAATGCGCACCACCCCGTGATGTTTTTCTCACTCCTACTCCTGAATGTAATGTAACACACACCCATACAATGCACACCACCCCGTGATGTTTTTCTCACTTCTACTAGTGAATGTAATGTAACACACACCCATACAATGCGCACCACCCCGTGATGTTTTTCTCACTCCTACTAGTGAATCTAATGTAACACACACCCACACAATGCGCACCACCCCGTGATGTTTTTCTCACTCCTACTAGTGAACGTAATGTAACACACACCCATACAATGCGCACCACCCCGTGATGTTTTTCTCACTCCTACTAGTGAACTTAATGTAACACACACCCATACAATGCGCAACACCCCGTGATGTTTTTCTCACTCCTACTAGTGAATGTAATGTAACACATACCCATACAATGCGCACCATCCCGTGATGATTTTCTCACTCCTACTAGTGAATGTAATGTAACACACACCCATACAATGCGCACCACCCCGTGATGTTTGTCTAACTCCTACTAGTGAATGTAATGTAACACACACCCATACAATGCGCACCACCCCGTGATGTCTTTGTCACTCCTACTAGTGAATGTAATGTAACACACACCCATACAATGCGCACCTCCCCGTGATGTTTTTCTCACTCCTACTAGTGAATGTAATGTTACACACACCCATACAATGCGCACCACCCCGTGATGTTTTTCTCAATCCTACTAGTGAATGTAGTGTAACACACACCCATACAATGCGCACCACCCTGTGATGTTTTTCTCACTCCTACTAGTGAATGTAATGTAACACACACCCATAAAATGCGCACCACCCCGTGATGTTTTTCTCACTCCTACTAGTGAATGTAATGTAACACACACCCATACAATGCGCACCACCCCGTGATGTTTTTCTCACTCCTACTAGTGAATCCAATGTAACACACACCCATACAATGCGCACCACCCCGTGATGTTTTTCTCACTCCTACTTGTGAATTTAATGTAACACTCACCCATACAATTCGCACCACCCCGTGATGTTTTTCTCACTCCTACTAGTGAATCTAATGTAACACACACCCATACAATGCGCACCACCCCGTGATGTTTTTCTCACTCCTACTAGTGAATGTAATGTAACACACACCCATACAATGCGCACCACCCCGTGATGTTTCTCTCACTGCTACTAGTGAATGTAATGTAACACACACCCATACAATGCGCACCACCCCGTGATGTTTTTCTCACTCCTACTAGTGAATGTAATGTAACACACACCCATACAATGCGCAACACCCCGTGATGTTTTTCTCACTGCTACTAGTGAATGTAATGTAAAACACACCCATACAATGCGCACCACCCCGTGATGTTTTTCTCACTGCTACTAGTGAATCTAATGTAAAACACACCCATACAATGCGCACCACCCCGTGATGTTTTTCTCACTGCTACTAGTGAATCTAATGTAACACACACCCATACAATGCGCACCACCCCGTGATGTTTTTCTCACTGCTACTAGTGAATCTAATGTAACACACACCCATACAATGCGCACCACCCCGTGATGTTTTTCTCACTGCTACTAGTGAATCTAATGTAACACACACCCATACAATGCGAACCACCCCGTGATGATTTTCTCACTGCTACTAGTGAATGTAATGTAACACACACCCATACAATGCGCACCACCCCGTGATGTTTTTCTCACTGCTACTAGTGAATGTAATGTAACACACACCCATACAATGCGCACCACCCCGTGATGTTTATCTCACTGCTACTAGTGAATGTAATGTAACACACACCCATACAATGCGCACCACCCCGTGATGTTTCTCTCACTGCTACTAGTGAATGTAATGTAACACACACCCATACAATGCGCACCACCCCGTGATGTTTTTCTCACTCCTACTAGTGAATCTAATGTAACACACACCCATACAATGCACACCACCCCGTGATGTTTTTCTCACTCCTACTAGTGAATCTAATGTAACACACACCCATACAATGCCCACCACCCTGTGATGTTTTTCTCACTCCTACTAGTGAATCTAATGTAACACACACCCATACAATGCGCACCACCCCGTGATGTTTTTCTCACTCCTACTAGTGAATCTAATGTAACACACACCCATACAATGCGCACCACCCCGTGATGTTTTTCTCACTCCTACTAGTGAATCTAATGTAACACACACCCATACAATGCGCACCACCCCGTGATGATTTTCTCACTCCTACTAGAGAATGTAACGTGACACACACCCATACAATGCGCACCTCCCCGTGATGTTTTTCTCACTCCTACTAGTGAATGTAACGTAACACACACCCATACAATGCACACCACCCCGTGATGTTTTTCTCACTCCTACTGGTGAATGTAACGTAACACACACCCATACAATGCGCAGCACCCCGTGATGTTTTTCTCACTCCTACTAGTGAATCTAATGTAACACACACCCATACAATGCGCACCACCCCGTGATGTTTTTCTCACTCCTACTAGTGAACGTAATGTAACACACACCCATACAATGCGCACCACCCCGTGATGTTTTTCTCACTCCTACTAGTGAACTTAATGTAACACAGACCCATACAATGCGCAACACCCCGTGATGTTTTTCTCACTCCTACTAGTGAATGTAATGTAACACATACCCATACAATGCGCACCATCCCGTGATGATTTTCTCACTCCTACTAGTGAATGTAATGTAACACACACCCATACAATGCGCACCACCCCGTGATGTTTTTCTCACTCCTACTAGTGAATCTAATGTAACACACACCCATACAATGCGCACCACCCCGTGATGTTTTTCTCACTCCTACTAGTGAATGTAATGTAACACACACCCATACAATGCGCACCTCCCCGTGATGTTTTTCTCACTCCTACTGGTGAATGTAATGTAACACACACCCATACAATGCGCACCACCCCGTGATGTTTTTCTCACTCCTACTAGTGAACGTAGTGTAACACACACCCATACAATGCGCCCCACCCTGTGATGTTTTTCTCACTCCTACTAGTGAATGTAATGTAACACACACCCATAAAATGCGCACCACCCCGTGATGTTTTTCTCACTCCTACTAGTGAATGTAATATAACACACACCCATACAATGCGCACCACCCCGTGATGTTTTTCTCACTCCTACTAGTGAATGTAATGTAACACACACCCATACAATGCGCTCCACCCCGTGATGTTTTCTCACTCCTAATAGTGAATCTAATGTAACACACACCCATACAATGCGCACCACACTGTGATGTTTTTCTCACTGCTACTAGTGAATGTAATGTAACACACACCCATACAATGCGCACCACCCCGTGATGTTTTTCTCACTGCTACTAGTGAATGTAATGTAACACACAACCATACAATGCGCACCACCCCGTGATGTTTTTCTCACTCCTACTAGTGAATCTAATGTAACACACACCCATACAATGCGCACCACCACGTGATGTTTTTCTCACTCCTACTAGTTAATGTAATGTAACACACACCCATACAATGCGCACCACCCCGTGATGTTTTTCTCACTCCTACTAGTGAATGTAATGTAACACACACCCATACAATGCGCACCACCCCGTGATGTTTTTCTCACTGCTACTAGTGAATGTAATGTAACACACTCCCATACAATGCGCACCACCCCGTGATGTTTTTCTCACTCCTACTAGTGAATCTAATGTAACACACACCCATACAATGCGCACCACCCCGTGATGTTTTTCTCACTCCTACTAGTGAATGTAATGTAACAGACACCCATACAATGCGCACCACCCCGTGATGTTTTTCTCACTCCTACTAGTGAATCTAATGTAACACACACCCATACAATGCGCACCACCCCTTGATGTTTTTCTCACTCCTACTAGTGAATGTAATGTAACACACACCCATACAATGCGCACCACCCCGTGATGTTTTTCTCACTCCTACTAGTGAATGTAATGTAACACACACCCATACAATGCGCACCCCCCCGTGATGTTTTTCTCACTCCTACTAGTGAATGTAATGTAACACACACCCATACAATGCGCACCAACCCGTGATGTTTTTCTCACTCCTACTAGTGAATGTAATGTAACACACACCCATACAATGCGCACCACCCCGTGATGTTTTTCTCACTCCTACTAGTGAATCTAATGTAACACACACCCATACAATGCGCACCACCCCGTGATGTTTTTCTCAATCCTACTAGTGAATGTAATGTAACACACACCCATACAAGGTGCACGACCCCGTGATGTTTTTCTCACTCCTACTAGTGAATGTAATGTAACACATACCCATACAATGCGCACCATCCCGTGATGATTTTCTCACTCCTACTAGTGAATGTAATGTAACACACACCCATACAATGCGCACCACCCCGTGATGTTTGTCTAACTCCTACTAGTGAATGTAATGTAACACACACCCATACAATGCGCACCACCCCGTGATGTCTTTGTCACTCCTACTAGTGAATGTAATGTAACACACACCCATACAATGCGCACCTCCCCGTGATGTTTTTCTCACTCCTACTAGTGAATGTAATGTTACACACACCCATACAATGCGCACCACCCCGTGATGTTTTTCTCAATCCTACTAGTGAATGTAGTGTAACACACACCCATACAATGCGCACCACCCTGTGATGTTTTTCTCACTCCTACTAGTGAATGTAATGTAACACACACCCATAAAATGCGCACCACCCCGTGATGTTTTTCTCACTCCTACTAGTGAATGTAATGTAACACACACCCATACAATGCGCACCACCCCGTGATGTTTTTCTCACTCCTACTAGTGAATCCAATGTAACACACACCCATACAATGCGCACCACCCCGTGATGTTTTTCTCACTCCTACTTGTGAATTTAATGTAACACTCACCCATACAATTCGCACCACCCCGTGATGTTTTTCTCACTCCTACTAGTGAATCTAATGTAACACACACCCATACAATGCGCACCACCCCGTGATGTTTTTCTCACTCCTACTAGTGAATGTAATGTAACACACACCCATACAATGCGCACCACCCCGTGATGTTTCTCTCACTGCTACTAGTGAATGTAATGTAACACACACCCATACAAGGTGCACGACCCCGTGATGTTTTTCTCACTCCTACTAGTGAATGTAATGTAACACATACCCATACAATGCGCACCATCCCGTGATGATTTTCTCACTCCTACTAGTGAATGTAATGTAACACACACCCATACAATGCGCACCACCCCGTGATGTTTGTCTAACTCCTACTAGTGAATGTAATGTAACACACACCCATACAATGCGCACCACCCCGTGATGTCTTTGTCACTCCTACTAGTGAATGTAATGTAACACACACCCATACAATGCGCACCTCCCCGTGATGTTTTTCTCACTCCTACTAGTGAATGTAATGTTACACACACCCATACAATGCGCACCACCCCGTGATGTTTTTCTCAATCCTACTAGTGAATGTAGTGTAACACACACCCATACAATGCGCACCACCCTGTGATGTTTTTCTCACTCCTACTAGTGAATGTAATGTAACACACACCCATAAAATGCGCACCACCCCGTGATGTTTTTCTCACTCCTACTAGTGAATGTAATGTAACACACACCCATACAATGCGCACCACCCCGTGATGTTTTTCTCACTCCTACTAGTGAATCCAATGTAACACACACCCATAAAATGCGCACCACCCCGTGATGTTTTTCTCACTCCTACTTGTGAATTTAATGTAACACTCACCCATACAATTCGCACCACCCCGTGATGTTTTTCTCACTCCTACTAGTGAATCTAATGTAACACACACCCATACAATGCGCACCACCCCGTGATGTTTTTCTCACTCCTACTAGTGAATGTAATGTAACACACACCCATACAATGCGCACCACCCCGTGATGTTTCTCTCACTGCTACTAGTGAATGTAATGTAACACACACCCATACAATGCGCACCACCCCGTGATGTTTTTCTCACTCCTACTAGTGAATGTAATGTAACACACACCCATACAATGCGCACCACCCCGTGATGTTTTTCTCACTGCTACTAGTGAATGTAATGTAAAACACACCCATACAATGCGCACCACCCCGTGATGTTTTTCTCACTGCTACTAGTGAATCTAATGTAAAACACACCCATACAATGCGCACCACCCCGTGATGTTTTTCTCACTGCTACTAGTGAATCTAATGTAACACACACCCATACAATGCGCACCACCCCGTGATGTTTTTCTCACTGCTACTAGTGAATCTAATGTAACACACACCCATACAATGCGCACCACCCCGTGATGTTTTTCTCACTGCTACTAGTGAATCTAATGTAACACACACCCATACAATGCGAACCACCCCGTGATGATTTTCTCACTGCTACTAGTGAATGTAATGTAACACACACCCATACAATGCGCACCACCCCGTGATGTTTTTCTCACTCCTACTAGTGAATCTAATGTAACACACACCCATACAATGCACACCACCCCGTGATGTTTTTCTCACTCCTACTAGTGAATCTAATGTAACACACACCCATACAATGCCCACCACCCTGTGATGTTTTTCTCACTCCTACTAGTGAATCTAATGTAACACACACCCATACAATGCGCACCACCCCGTGATGTTTTTCTCACTCCTACTAGTGAATCTAATGTAACACACACCCATACAATGCGCACCTCCCCGTGATGTTTTTCTCACTCCTACTAGTGAATCTAATGTCACACACACCCATACAATGCGCACCACCCCGTGATGATTTTCTCACTCCTACTAGAGAATGTAACGTGACACACACCCATACAATGCGCACCTCCCCGTGATGTTTTTCTCACTCCTACTAGTGAATGTAACGTAACACACACCCATACAATGCACACCACCCCGTGATGTTTTTCTCACTCCTACTGGTGAATGTAACGTAACACACACCCATACAATGCGCAGCACCCCGTGATGTTTTTCTCACTCCTACTAGTGAATCTAATGTAACACACACCCATACAATGCGCACCACCCCGTGATGTTTTTCTCACTCCTACTAGTGAACGTAATGTAACACACACCCATACAATGCGCACCACCCCGTGATGTTTTTCTCACTCCTACTAGTGAACTTAATGTAACACAGACCCATACAATGCGCAACACCCCGTGATGTTTTTCTCACTCCTACTAGTGAATGTAATGTAACACACACCCATACAATGCGCACCACCCCGTGATGTTTCTCTCACTGCTACTAGTGAATGTAATGTAACACAGACCCATACAATGCGCACCACCCCGTGATGTTTTTCTCACTCCTACTAGTGAATGTAATGTAACACACACCCATACAATGCGCACCACCCCGTGATGTTTTTCTCACTGCTACTAGTGAATGTAATGTAAAACACACCCATACAATGCGCACCACCCCGTGATGTTTTTCTCACTGCTACTAGTGAATCTAATGTAAAACACACCCATACAATGCGCACCACCCCGTGATGTTTTTCTCA
Organism: Cavia porcellus; assembly: GCF_034190915.1. Lineage (NCBI taxonomy): Eukaryota > Metazoa > Chordata > Mammalia > Rodentia > Caviidae > Cavia > Cavia porcellus. Next base: position 45,516 of record NW_026947779.1, read on the forward strand.
CTGCTACTAGTGAATCTAATGTAACACACACCCATACAATGCGCACCACCCCGTGATGTTTTTCTCACTGCTACTAGTGAATCTAATGTAACACACACCCATACAATGCGCACCACCCCGTGATGTTTTTCTCACTGCTACTAGTGAATCTAATGTAACACACACCCATACAATGCACACCACCCCGTGATGTTTTTCTCACTCCTACTAGTGAATCTAATGTAACACACACCCATACAATGCCCACCACCCTGTGATGTTTTTCTCACTCCTACTAGTGAATCTAATGTAACACACACCCATACAATGCGCACCACCCCGTGATGTTTTTCTCACTCCTACTAGTGAATCTAATGTAACACACACCCATACAATGCGCACCACCCCGTGATGTTTTTCTCACTCCTACTAGTGAATCTAATGTAACACACACCCATACAATGCGCACCACCCCGTGATGATTTTCTCACTCCTACTAGAGAATGTAACGTGACACACACCCATACAATGCGCACCTCCCCGTGATGTTTTTCTCACTCCTACTAGTGAATGTAACGTAACACACACCCATACAATGCACACCACCCCGTGATGTTTTTCTCACTCCTACTGGTGAATGTAACGTAACACACACCCATACAATGCGCAGCACCCCGTGATGTTTTTCTCACTCCTACTAGTGAATCTAATGTAACACACACCCATACAATGCGCACCACCCCGTGATGTTTTTCTCACTCCTACTAGTGAACGTAATGTAACACACACCCATACAATGCGCACCACCCCGTGATGTTTTTCTCACTCCTACTAGTGAACTTAATGTAACACAGACCCATACAATGCGCAACACCCCGTGATGTTTTTCTCACTCCTACTAGTGAATGTAATGTAACACACACCCATACAATGCGCACCACCCCGTGATGTTTCTCTCACTGCTACTAGTGAATGTAATGTAACACAGACCCATACAATGCGCACCACCCCGTGATGTTTTTCTCACTCCTACTAGTGAATGTAATGTAACACACACCCATACAATGCGCACCACCCCGTGATGTTTTTCTCACTGCTACTAGTGAATGTAATGTAAAACACACCCATACAATGCGCACCACCCCGTGATGTTTTTCTCACTGCTACTAGTGAATCTAATGTAAAACACACCCATACAATGCGCACCACCCCGTGATGTTTTTCTCACTGCTACTAGTGAATCTAATGTAACACACACCCATACAATGCGCACCACCCCGTGATGTTTTTCTCACTGCTACTAGTGAATCTAATGTAACACACACCCATACAATGCGCACCACCCCGTGATGTTTTTCTCACTGCTACTAGTGAATCTAATGTAACACACACCCATACAATGCGAACCACCCCGTGATGATTTTCTCACTGCTACTAGTGAATGTAATGTAACACACACCCATACAATGCGCACCACCCCGTGATGTTTTTCTCACTCCTACTAGTGAATCTAATGTAACACACACCCATACAATGCACACCACCCCGTGATGTTTTTCTCACTCCTACTAGTGAATCTAATGTAACACACACCCATACAATGCCCACCACCCTGTGATGTTTTTCTCACTCCTACTAGTGAATCTAATGTAACACACACCCATACAATGCGCACCACCCCGTGATGTTTTTCTCACTCCTACTAGTGAATCTAATGTAACACACACCCATACAATGCGCACCACCCCGTGATGTTTTTCTCACTCCTACTAGTGAATCTAATGTAACACACACCCATACAATGCGCACCACCCCGTGATGATTTTCTCACTCCTACTAGAGAATGTAACGTGACACACACCCATACAATGCGCACCTCCCCGTGATGTTTTTCTCACTCCTACTAGTGAATGTAACGTAACACACACCCATACAATGCACACCACCCCGTGATGTTTTTCTCACTCCTACTGGTGAATGTAACGTAACACACACCCATACAATGCGCAGCACCCCGTGATGTTTTTCTCACTCCTACTAGTGAATCTAATGTAACACACACCCATACAATGCGCACCACCCCGTGATGTTTTTCTCACTCCTACTAGTGAACGTAATGTAACACACACCCATACAATGCGCACCACCCCGTGATGTTTTTCTCACTCCTACTAGTGAACTTAATGTAACACAGACCCATACAATGCGCAACACCCCGTGATGTTTTTCTCACTCCTACTAGTGAATGTAATGTAACACATACCCATACAATGCGCACCATCCCGTGATGATTTTCTCACTCCTACTAGTGAATGTAATGTAACACACACCCATACAATGCGCACCACCCCGTGATGTTTTTCTCACTCCTACTAGTGAATCTAATGTAACACACACCCATACAATGCGCACCACCCCGTGATGTTTTTCTCACTCCTACTAGTGAATGTAATGTAACACACACCCATACAATGCGCACCTCCCCGTGATGTTTTTCTCACTCCTACTGGTGAATGTAATGTAACACACACCCATACAATGCGCACCACCCCGTGATGTTTTTCTCACTCCTACTAGTGAACGTAGTGTAACACACACCCATACAATGCGCCCCACCCTGTGATGTTTTTCTCACTCCTACTAGTGAATGTAATGTAACACACACCCATAAAATGCGCACCACCCCGTGATGTTTTTCTCACTCCTACTAGTGAATGTAATATAACACACACCCATACAATGCGCACCACCCCGTGATGTTTTTCTCACTCCTACTAGTGAATGTAATGTAACACACACCCATACAATGCGCTCCACCCCGTGATGTTTTCTCACTCCTAATAGTGAATCTAATGTAACACACACCCATACAATGCGCACCACACTGTGATGTTTTTCTCACTGCTACTAGTGAATGTAATGTAACACACACCCATACAATGCGCACCACCCCGTGATGTTTTTCTCACTGCTACTAGTGAATGTAATGTAACACACAACCATACAATGCGCACCACCCCGTGATGTTTTTCTCACTCCTACTAGTGAATCTAATGTAACACACACCCATACAATGCGCACCACCACGTGATGTTTTTCTCACTCCTACTAGTGAATGTAATGTAACACACACCCATACAATGCGCACCACCCCGTGATGTTTTTCTCACTCCTACTAGTGAATGTAATGTAACACACACCCATACAATGCGCACCACCCCGTGATGTTTTTCTCACTGCTACTAGTGAATGTAATGTAACACACTCCCATACAATGCGCACCACCCCGTGATGTTTTTCTCACTCCTACTAGTGAATCTAATGTAACACACACCCATACAATGCGCACCACCCCGTGATGTTTTTCTCACTCCTACTAGTGAATGTAATGTAACAGACACCCATACAATGCGCACCACCCCGTGATGTTTTTCTCACTCCTACTAGTGAATGTAATGTAACACACACCCATACAATGCGCACCACCCCGTGATGTTTTTCTCACTCCTACTAGTGAATGTAATGTAACACACACCCATACAATGCGCACCACCCCGTGATGTTTTTCTCACTCCTACTAGTGAATGTAATGTAACACACACCCATACAATGCGCACCCCCCCGTGATGTTTTTCTCACTCCTACTAGTGAATGTAATGTAACACACACCCATACAATGCGCACCAACCCGTGATGTTTTTCTCACTCCTACTAGTGAATGTAATGTAACACACACCCATACAATGCGCACCACCCCGTGATGTTTTTCTCACTCCTACTAGTGAATCTAATGTAACACACACCCATACAATGCGCACCACCCCGTGATGTTTTTCTCAATCCTACTAGTGAATGTAATGTAACACACACCCATACAAGGTGCACGACCCCGTGATGTTTTTCTCACTCCTACTAGTGAATGTAATGTAACACACACCCATACAATGCGCACCACCCCGTGATGTTTTTCTCACTCCTACTAGTGAATGTAATGTAACACACACCCATACAACGCGCACCACCCCGTGATGTTTTTCTCACTACTACTAGTGAATGTAAGTTAACACACACCCATACAATGCGCACCACCCCGTGATGTTTTTCTCACTTCTACTAGTGAATGTAATGAAACACACACCCATACAATGCGCACCACACCGTGATGTTTTTCTCACTCCTACTAGTGAATGTAATGTAACACACACCCATACAATGCGCACCACCCCGTGATGTTTTTCTCACTCCTACTAGTGAATGTAATGTAACACACACCCATACAATGCGCACCACCCCGTGATGGTTTTCTCACTCGTACTAGTGAATGTAATGTAACACACACCCATACAATGCGGACCACCCCGTGATGTTTTTCTCACTCCTACTAGTGAATGTAATGTAACACACACCCATACAATGCGCACCACCCCGTGATGTTTTTCTCACTCCTACTAGTGAATGTAATGTAACACACACACATACAATGCGCACCACACCGTGATGTTTTTCTCACTCCTACTAGTGAATGTAATGTAACACACACCCATACAAGGCGCACCACCCCGTGATGTTTTTCTCACTCCTACTAGTGAATGTAATGTAACACACAACCATACAAGGCGCTCCACCCCGTGATGTTTTTCTCACTCCTACTAGTGAATGTAATGTAACACACACCCATACAAGGCGCACCACCCCGTGATGTTTTTCTCACTCCTACTAGTGAATCTAATGTAACACACACCCATACAAGGCGCACCACCCCGTGATGTTTTTCTCACTCCTACTAGTGAATCTAATGTAACACACACCCATACAATGCGCACCACCCCGTGATGTTTTTCTCACTCCTACTAGTGAATCTAATGTAACACACACCCATACAAGGCGCACCACCCCGTGATGTTTTTCTCACTCCTACTAGTGAATCTAATGTAACACACACCCATACAATGCGCACCACCCCGTGATGTTTTTCTCACTCCTACTAGTGAATCTAATGTAACACACACCCATACAATGCGCACCACCACGTGATGTTTTTCTCACTCCTACTAGTGAATCTAATGTAACACACACCCATACAATGCGCACCACCCTGGGATGTTTTTCTCACTCCTACTAGTGAATGTAAAGTAACACACACCCATACAATGCGCACTACCCCGTGATGATTTTCTCACTCCTACTAGTGAATCTAATGTAACACACACCCATACAATGCGCACCACCCCGTGATGTTTTTCTCACTCCTACTAGTGAATCTAATGTAACACACACCCATACAATGCGCACCACCCCGTGATGTTTTTCTCACTCCTACTAGTGAATCTAATGTAACACACACCCATACAATGCGCACCACCCCGTGATGTTTTTCTCACTCCTACTAGTGAATCTAATGTAACACACACCCATACAATGCGCACCACCCCGTGATGTTTTTCTCACTCCTACTAGTGAATCTAATGTAACACACACCCATACAATGCGCACCACCCCGTGATGTTTTTCTCACTCCTACTAGTGAATCTAATGTAACACACACCCATACAAGGCGCACCAACCCGTGATGTTTTTCTCACTCCTACTAGTGAATGTAATGTAACACACACCCATACAAGGCGCACCACCCCGTGATGTTTTTCTCACTCCTACTAGTGAATGTAATGTAACACACACCCATACAATGCGCACCACCCCGTGATGTTTCTCTCACTGCTACTAGTGAATGTAATGTAACACACACCCATACAATGCACACCACCCCGTGATGTTTTTCTCACTCCTACTAGTGAATCTAATGTAACACACACCCATACAATGCGCACCACCCCGCGATGTTTTTCAGAAACCTATCCTACATTGCCACTGCATGTTCCCTGACCTCCCCATGCTGACCACCCCGCGGTGCTTTCTCCATCCTACATTGCCACTCACTGCCTATCCTAATTCAGACCCTCTGATTCACACCACCCTGTGATGTTTTTCTCACTCCTACTAGTGAATGTAATGTAACACACACCCATACAATGCGCACCACCCCGTGATGTTTTTCTCACTCCTACTAGTGAATGTAATGTAACACACACCCATACAATGCGCACCACCCCGTGATGTTTTTCTCACTCCTACTAATGAATGTAATGTAACACACACCCATACAATGCGCATCACCCCGTGATGTTTTTCTCACTCCTACTAGTGAATGTAATGTAACACACACCCATACAATGCGCACCACCCCTGATGTTTTTCTCACTCCTACTAGTGAATGTAATGTAACACACACCCATACAATGCGCACCACCCCGTGATGTTTTTCTCACTTCTACTAGTGAATGTAATGTAACACACACCCATACAATGCGCTCCACCCCGTGATGTTTTTCTCACTGCAACTAGTGAATCTAATGTAACACACACCCATAAAATGCGCACCACCCCGTGATGTTTTTCTCACTGCTACTAGTGAATCTAATGTAACACACACCCATGCAATGCGCACCACCCCGTGATGTTTTTCTCACTGCTACTAGTGAATCTAATGTAACACACACCCATACAATGCGCACCACCCCGTGATGATTTTCTCACTGCTACTATTGAATGTAATGTAACACACACCCATACAATGCGCACCACCCCGTGATGTTTTTCTCACTCCTACTAGTGAATGTAATGTAACACACACCCATACAAGGCGCACCACCCCGTGATGTTTTTCTCACTCCTACTAGTGAATGTAATGTAACACACACCCATACAAGGCGCACGACCCCGTGATGTTTTTCTCACTCCTACTAGTGAATGTAATGTAACACACACCCATACAATGCGCACCACCCCGTGATGTTTTTCTCACTCCTACTAGTGAATGTAATGTAACACACACCCATACAATGCGGACCACCCCGTGATGTTTTTCTCACTCCTACTAGTGAATGTAATGTAACACACACCCATACAATGCGCACCACCCCGTGATGTTTTTCTCACTCCTACTAGTGAATGTAATGTAACACACACATATACAATGCGCACCACACCGTGATGTTTTTCTCACTCCTACTAGTGAATGTAATGTAACACACACCCATACAAGGCGCACCACCCCGTGATGTTTTTCTCACTCCTACTAGTGAATGCAATGTAACACACACCCATACAAGGCGCACCACCCCGTGATGTTTTTCTCACTCCTACTAGTGAATCTAATGTAACACACACCCATACAAGGCGCACCACCCCGTGATGTTTTTCTCACTCCTACTAGTGAATCTAATGTAACACACACCCATACAATGCGCACCACCCCGTGATGTTTTTCTCACTCCTACTAGTGAATGTAATGTAACACACAACCATACAAGGCGCTCCACCCCGTGATGTTTTTCTCACTCCTACTAGTGAATGTAATGTAACACACACCCATACAAGGCGCACCACCCCGTGATGTTTTTCTCACTCCTACTAGTGAATGCAATGTAACACACACCCATACAAGGCGCACCACCCCGTGATGTTTTTCTCACTCCTACTAGTGAATCTAATGTAACACACACCCATACAAGGCGCACCACCCCGTGATGTTTTTCTCACTCCTACTAGTGAATCTAATGTAACACACACCCATACAATGCGCACCACCCCGTGATGTTTTTCTCACTCCTACTAGTGAATCTAATGTAACACACACCCATACAAGGCGCACCACCCCGTGATGTTTTTCTCACTCCTACTAGTGAATCTAATGTAACACACACCCATACATTGCGCACCACCCCGTGATGTTTTTCTCACTCCTACTAGTGAATCTAATGTAACACACACCCATATAATGCGCACCACCTCGTGATGTTTTTCTCACTCCTACTAGTGAATCTAATGTAACACACACCCATACAATGCGCACCACCCTGGGATATTTTTCTCACTCCTACTAGTGAATGTAAAGTAACACACACCCATACAATGCGCACCACCCCGTGATGTTTTTCTCACTCCTACTAGTGAATGTAATGTAACACACACCCATACAAGGCGCACCACCCCGTGATGTTTTTCTCACTCCTACTAGTGAATGTAATGTAACACACACCCATACAATGCGCACCACCCCGTGATGTTTCTCTCACTGCTACTAGTGAATGTAATGTAACACACCCCCATACAATGCGCACCACCCCGTGATGTTTTTCTCACTCCTACTAGTGAATCTAATGTAACACACACCCATACAATGCGCACCACCCCGCGATGTTTTTCAGAAACCTATCCTACATTGCCACTGCATGTTCCCTGACCTCCCCATGCTGACCACAGCGCGGTGCTTTCTCCATCCTACATTGCCACTCACTGCCTATCCTAATTCAGACCCTCTGATTCACACCACCCTGTGATGTTTTTCTCACTCCTACTAGTGAATGTAATGTAACACACACCCATACAATGCGCACCACCCCGTGATGTTTTTCTCACTCCTACTACTGAATGTAATGTAACACACACCCATACAATGCGCACCACCCCGTGATGTTTTTCTCACTCCTACTAGTGAATTTAATGTAACACACACCCATACAATGCGCACCACCCCGTGATGTTTTTCTCACTGCTACTAGTGTATCTAATGTAACACACACCCATACAATGCGCACCACCCCGTGATGATTTTCTCACTGCTACTATTGAATGTAATGTAACACACACCCATACAATGCGCACCACCCCGTGATGTTTTTCTCACTCCTACTAGTGAATGTAATGTAACACACACCCATACAAGGCGCACCACCCCGTGATGTTTTTCTCACTCCTACTAGTGAATGTAATGTAACACACACCCATACAAGGCGCACGACCCCGTGATGTTTTTCTCACTCCTACTAGTGAATGTAATGTAACACACACCCATACAATGCGCACCACCCCGTGATGTTTTTCTCACTCCTACTAGTGAATGTAATGTAACACACACCCATACAATGCGCACCACCCCGTGATGTTTTTCTCACTCCTACTAGTGAATGTAATGTAACACACACCCATACAATGCGCACCACCCCGTGATGTTTTTCTCACTTCTACTAGTGAATGTAATGAAACACACACCCATACAATGCGCACCACACCGTGATGATTTTCTCACTCCTACTAGTGAATGTAATGTAACACACACCCATACAATGCGCACCACCCCGTGATGTTTTTCTCACTCCTACTAGTGAATGTAATGTAACACACACCCATACAATGCGCACCACCCCGTGATGTTTTTCTCACTCCTACTAGTGAATGTAATGTAACACACACCCATACAATGCGCACCACCCCGTGATGTTTTTCTCACTCCTACTAGTGAATGTAATGTAACACACACCCATACAATGCGCACCACCCCGTGATGTTTTTCTCACTCCTACTAGTGAATGTAATGTAACACACACACATACAATGCGCACCACACCGTGATGTTTTTCTCACTCCTACTAGTGAATGTAATGTAACACACACCCATACAAGGCGCACCACCCCGTGATGTTTTTCTCACTCCTACTAGTGAATGTAATGTAACACACAACCATACAAGGCGCTCCACCCCGTGATGTTTTTCTCACTCCTACTAGTGAATGTAATGTAACACACACCCATACAAGGCGCACCACCCCGTGATGTTTTTCTCACTCCTACTAGTGAATGCAATGTAACACACACCCATACAAGGCGCTCCACCCCTTGATGTTTTTCTCACTCCTACTAGTGAATCTAATGTAACACACACCCATACAAGGCGCACCACCCCGTGATGTTTTTCTCACTCCTACTAGTGAATCTAATGTAACACACACCCATACAATGCGCACCACCCCGTGATGTTTTTCTCACTCCTATTAGTGAATCTAATGTAACACACACCCATACAATGCGCACCACCCCGCGATGTTTTTCAGAAACCTATCCTACATTGCCACTGCATGTTCCCTGACCTCCCCATGCTGACCACCCCGCGGTGCTTTCTCCATCCTACATTGCCACTCACTGCCTATCCTAATTCAGACCCTCTGATTCACACCACCCTGTGATGTTTTTCTCACTCCTACTAGTGAATGTAATGTAACACACACCCATACAATGCGCACCACCCCGTGATGTTTTTCTCACTCCTACTAGTGAATGTAATGTAACACACACCCATACAATGCGCACCACCCCGTGATGTTTTTCTCACTCCTACTAGTGAATGTAATGTAACACACACCCATACAATGCGCATCACCCCGTGATGTTTTTCTCACTCCTACTAGTGAATGTAATGTAACACACACCCATACAATGCACACCACCCCTGATGTTTTTCTCACTCCTACTAGTGAATGTAATGTAACACACACCCATACAATGCGCACCACCCCGTGATGTTTTTCTCACTCCTACTAGTGAATGTAATGTAAAACACACCCATACAATGCGCTCCACCCCGTGATGTTTTTCTCACTGCAACTAGTGAATCTAATGTAACACACACCCATAAAATGCGCACCACCCCGTGATGTTTTTCTCACTGCTACTAGTGAATCTAATGCAACACACACCCACGCAATGCGCACCACCCCGTGATGTTTTTCTCACTCCTACTAGTGAATCTAATGTAACACACACCCATATAATGCGCACCACCTCGTGATGTTTTTCTCACTCCTACTAGTGAATCTAATGTAACACACACCCATACAATGCGCACCACCCTGGGATGTTTTTCTCACTCCTACTAGTGAATGTAAAGTAACACACACCCATACAATGCGCACCACCCCGTGATGTTTTTCTCACTCCTACTAGTGAATGTAATGTAACACACACCCATACAAGGCGCACCACCCCGTGATGTTTTTCTCACTCCTACTAGTGAATGTAATGTAACACACACCCATACAATGCGCACCACCCCGTGATGTTTCTCTCACTGCTACTAGTGAATGTAATGTAACACACACCCATACAATGCGCACCACCCCGTGATGTTTTTCTCACTCCTACTAGTGAATCTAATGTAACACACACCCATACAATGCGCACCACCCCGCGATGTTTTTCAGAAACCTATCCTACATTGCCACTGCATGTTCCCTGACCTCCCCATGCTGACCACCCCGCGGTGCTTTCTCCATCCTACATTGCCACTCACTGCCTATCCTAATTCAGACCCTCTGATTCACACCACCCTGTGATGTTTTTCTCACTCCTACTAGTGAATGTAATGTAACACACACCCATACAATGCGCACCACCCCGTGATGTTTTTCTCACTCCTACTAGTGAATGTAATGTAACACACACCCATACAATGCGCACCACCCCGTGATGTTTTTCTCACTCCTACTAGTGAATTTAATGTAACACACACCCATACAATGCGCACCACCCCGTGATGTTTTTCTCACTGCTACTAGTGAATCTAATGTAACACACACCCATACAATGCGCACCACCCCGTGATGATTTTCTCACTGCTACTATTGAATGTAATGTAACACACACCCATACAATGCGCACCACCCCGTGATGTTTTTCTCACTCCTACTAGTGAATGTAATGTAACACACACCCATACAAGGCGCACCACCCCGTGATGTTTTTCTCACTCCTACTAGTGAATGTAATGTAACACACACCCATACAAGGCGCACGACCCCGTGATGTTTTTCTCACTCCTACTAGTGAATGTAATGTAACACACACCCATACAATGCGCACCACCCCGTGATGTTTTTCTCACTCCTACTAGTGAATGTAATGTAACACACACCCATACAATGCGCACCACCCTGTGATGTTTTTCTCACTCCTACTAGTGAATGTAATGTAACACACACCCATACAATGCGCACCACCCCGTGATGTTTTTCTCACTTCTACTAGTGAATGTAATGAAACACACACCCCTACAATGCGCACCACACCGTGATGTTTTTCTCACTCCTACTAGTGAATGTAATGTAACACACACCCATACAATGCGCACCACCCCGTGATGTTTTTCTCACTCCTACTAGTGAATGTAATGTAACACACACCCATACAATGCGCACCACCCCGTGATGTTTTTCTCACTCCTACTAGTGAATGTAATGTAACACACACCCATACAATGCGGACCACCCCGTGATGTTTTTCTCACTCCTACTAGTGAATGTAATGTAACACACACCCATACAATGCGCACCACCCCGTGATGTTTTTCTCACTCCTACTAGTGAATGTAATGTAACACACACATATACAATGCGCACCACACCGTGATGTTTTTCTCACTCCTACTAGTGAATGTAATGTAACACACACCCATACAAGGCGCACCACCCCGTGATGTTTTTCTCACTCCTACTAGTGAATGTAATGTAACACACAACCATACAAGGCGCTCCACCCTGTGATGTTTTTCTCACTCCTACTAGTGAATGTAATGTAACACACACCCATACAAGGCGCACCACCCCGTGATGTTTTTCTCACTCCTACTAGTGAATGCAATGTAACACACACCCATACAAGGCGCACCACCCCGTGATGTTTTTCTCACTCCTACTAGTGAATCTAATGTAACACACACCCATACAAGGCGCACCACCCCGTGATGTTTTTCTCACTCCTACTAGTGAATCTAATGTAACACACACCCATACAATGCGCACCACCCCGTGATGTTTTTCTCACTCCTACTAGTGAATCTAATGTAACACACACCCATACAAGGCGCACCACCCCGTGATGTTTTTCTCACTCCTACTAGTGAATCTAATGTAACACACACCCATACATTGCGCACCACCCCGTGATGTTTTTCTCACTCCTACTAGTGAATCTAATGTAACACACACCCATACAATGCGCACCACCCCGTGATGTTTTTCTCACTCCTACTAGTGAATGTAATGTAACACACACCCATACAATGCGCATCACCCCGTGATGTTTTTCTCACTCCTACTAGTGAATGTAATGTAACACACACCCATACAATGCGCACCACCCCTGATGTTTTTCTCACTCCTACTAGTGAATGTAATGTAACACACACCCATACAATGCGCACCACCCCGTGATGTTTTTCTCACTCCTACTAGTGAATGTAATGTAACACACACCCATACAATGCGCTCCACCCCGTGATGTTTTTCTCACTGCAACTAGTGAATCTAATGTAACACACACCCATAAAATGCACACCACCCCGTGATGTTTTTCTCACTGCTACTAGTGAATCTAATGTAACACACACCCACGCAATGCGCACCACCCCGTGATGTTTTTCTCACTGCTACTAGTGAATGTAATGTAAAACACACCCATACAATGCGCACCACCCCGTGATGTTTTTCTCACTCCTACTAGTGAATCTAATGTAACACACACCCATATAATGCGCACCACCTCGTGATGTTTTTCTCACTCCTACTAGTGAATCTAATGTAACACACACCCATACAATGCGCACCACCCTGGGATGTTTTTCTCACTCCTACTAGTGAATGTAAAGTAACACACACCCATACAATGCGCACCACCCCGTGATGTTTTTCTCACTCCTACTAGTGAATGTAATGTAACACACACCCATACAATGCGCACCACCCCGTGATGTTTCTCTCACTGCTACTAGTGAATGTAATGTAACACACACCCATACAATGCGCACCACCCCGTGATGTTTTTCTCACTGCTACTAGTGAATCTAATGTAACACACACCCATACAATGCGCACCACCCCGTGATGATTTTCTCACTGCTACTATTGAATGTAATGTAACACACACCCATACAATGCGCACCACCCCGTGATGTTTTTCTCACTCCTACTAGTGAATGTAATGTAACACACACCCATACAAGGCGCACCACCCCGTGATGTTTTTCTCACTCCTACTAGTGAATCTAATGTAACACACACCCATACAAGGCGCACGACCCCGTGATGTTTTTCTCACTCCTACTAGTGAATGTAATGTAACACACACCCATACAATGCGCACCACCCCGTGATGTTTTTCTCACTCCTACTAGTGAATGTAATGTAACACACACCCATACAATGCGCACCACCCCGTGATGTTTTTCTCACTCCTACTAGTGAATGTAATGTAACACACACCCATACAATGCGCACCACCCCGTGATGTTTTTCTCACTCCTACTAGTGAATGTAATGTAACACACACCCATACAATGCGGACCACCCCGTGATGTTTTTCTCACTCCTACTAGTGAATGTAATGTAACACACACCCATACAATGCGCACCACCCCGTGATGTTTTTCTCACTCCTACTAGTGAATGTAATGTAACACACACACATACAATGCGCACCACACCGTGATGTTTTTCTCACTCCTACTAGTGAATGTAATGTAACACACACCCATACAAGGCGCACCACCCCGTGATGTTTTTCTCACTCCTACTAGTGAATGTAATGTAACACACAACCATACAAGGCGCTCCACCCCGTGATGTTTTTCTCACTCCTACTAGTGAATGTAATGTAACACACACCCATTCAAGGCGCACCACCCCGTGATGTTTTTCTCACTCCTACTAGTGAATGCAATGTAACACACACCCATACAAGGCGCTCCACCCCGTGATGTTTTTCTCACTCCTACTAGTGAATCTAATGTAACACACACCCATACAAGGCGCACCACCCCGTGATGTTTTTCTCACTCCTACTAGTGAATCTAATGTAACACACACCCATACAATGCGCACCACCCCGTGATGTTTTTCTCACTCCTACTAGTGAATCTAATGTAACACACACCCATACAATGCGCACCACCCCGCGATGTTTTTCAGAAACCTATCCTACATTGCCACTGCATGTTCCCTGACCTCCCCATGCTGACCACCCCGCGGTGCTTTCTCCATCCTACATTGCCACTCACTGCCTATCCTAATTCAGACCCTCTGATTCACACCACCCTGTGATGTTTTTCTCACTCCTACTAGTGAATGTAATGTAACACACACCCATACAAGGCGCACCACCCCGTGATGTTTTTCTCACTCCTACTAGTGAATGTAATGTAACACACAACCATACAAGGCGCTCCACCCCGTGATGTTTTTCTCACTCCTACTAGTGAATGTAATGTAACACACACCCATACAAGGCGCACCACCCCGTGATGTTTTTCGCACTCCTACTAGTGAATGCAATGTAACACACACCCATACAAGGCGCACCACCCCGTGATGTTTTTCTCACTCCTACTAGTGAATCTAATGTAACACACACCCATACAAGGCGCACCACCCCGTGATGTTTTTCTCACTCCTACTAGTGAATGTAATGTAACACACACCCATACAAGGCGCACCACCCCGTGATGTTTTTCTCACTCCTACTAGTGAATCTAATGTAACACACACCCATACAATGCGCACCACCCCGTGATGTTTTTCTCACTCCTACTAGTGAATCTAATGTAACACACACCCATACAATGCGCACCACCCCGCGATGTTTTTCAGAAACCTATCCTACATTGCCACTGCATGTTCCCTGACCTCCCCATGCTGACCACCCCGCGGTGCTTTCTCCATCCTACATTGCCACTCACTGCCTATCCTAATTCAGACCCTCTGATTCACACCACCCTGTGATGTTTTTCTCACTCCTACTAGTGAATGTAATGTAACACACACCCATACAATGCGCACCACCCCGTGATGTTTTTCTCACTCCTACTAGTGAATGTAATGTAACACACACCCATACAATGCGCACCACCCCGTGATGTTTTTCTCACTCCTACTAGTGAATGTAATGTAACACACACCCATACAATGCGCATCACCCCGTGATGTTTTTCTCACTCCTACTAGTGAATGTAATGTAACACACACCCATACAATGCGCACCACCCCTGATGTTTTTCTCACTCCTACTAGTGAATGTAATGTAACACACACCCATACAATGCGCACCACCTCGTGATGTTTTTCTCACTCCTACTAGTGAATGTAATGTAACACATACCCATACAATGCGCTCCACCCCGTGATGTTTTTCTCAATGCAACTAGTGAATCTAATGTAACACACACCCATAAAATGCGCACCACCCCTTGATGTTTTTCTCACTGCTACTAGTGAATCTAATGTAACACACACCCACGCAATGCGCACCACCCCGTGATGTTTTTCTCACTGCTACTAGTGAATTTAATGTAACACACACCCATGCAATGCGCACCACCCCGTGATGTTTTTCTCACTGCTACCAGTGAATCTAATGTAACACACACCCATACAATGCGCACCACCCCGTGATGATTTTCTCACTGCTACTATTGAATGTAATGTAACACACACCCATACAATGCGCACCACCCCGTGATGTTTTTCTCACTCCTACTAGTGAATGTAATGTAACACACACCCATACAAGGCACACCACCCCGTGATGTTTTTCTCACTCCTACTAGTGAATGTAATGTAACACACACCCATACAAGGCGCACGACCCCGTGATGCTTTTCTCACTCCTACTAGTGAATGTAATGTAACACACACCCATACAATGCGCACCACCCCGTGATGTTTTTCTCACTCCTACTAGTGAATGTAATGTAACACACACCCATACAATGCGCACCACCCCGTGATGTTTTTCTCACTCCTACTAGTGAATGTAATGTAACACACACCCATACAATGCGCACCACCCCGTGATGTTTTTCTCACTTCTACTAGTGAATGTAATGAAACACACACCCATACAATGCGCACCACACCGTGATGTTTTTCTCACTCCTACTAGTGAATGTAATGTAACACACACCCATACAATGCGCACCACCCCGTGATGTTTTTCTCACTCCTACTAGTGAATGTAATGTAACACACACCCATACAATGCGCACCACCCCGTGATGTTTTTCTCACTCCTACTAGTGAATGTAATGTAACACACACCCATACAATGCGGACCACCCCGTGATGTTTTTCTCACTCCTACTAGTGAATGTAATGTAACACACACCCATACAATGCGCACCACCCCGTGATGTTTTTCTCACTCCTACTAGTGAATGTAATGTAACACACACACATACAATGCGCACCACACCGTGATGTTTTTCTCACGCCTACTAGTGAATGTAACGTAACACACACCCATACAAGGCGCACCACCCCGTGATGTTTTTCTCACTCCTACTAGTGAATGTAATGTAACACACAACCATACAAGGCGCTCCACCCCGTGATGTTTTTCTCACTCCTACTAGTGAATGTAATGTAACACACACCCATACAAGGCGCACCACCCCGTGATGTTTTTCTCACTCCTACTAGTGAATGCAATGTAACACACACCCATACAAGGCGCACCACCCCGTGATGTTTTTCTCACTCCTACTAGTGAATCTAATGTAACACACACCCATACAAGGCGCACCACCCCGTGATGTTTTTCTCACTCCTACTAGTGAATCTAATGTAACACACACCCATACAATGCGCACCACCCCGTGATGTTTTTCTCACTCCTACTAGTGAATCTAATGTAACACACACCCATACAAGGCGCACCACCCCGTGATGTTTTTCTCACTCCTACTAGTGAATCTAATGTAACACACACCCATACATTGCGCACCACCCCGTGATGTTTTTCTCACTCCTCCTAGTGAATCTAATGTAACACACACCCATACAATGCGCACCACCTCGTGATGTTTTTCTCACTCCTACTAGTGAATCTAATGTAACACACACCCATACAATGCGCACCACCCTGGGATGTTTTTCTCACTCCTACTAGTGAATGTAAAGTAACACACACCCATACAATGCGCACCACCCCGTGATGATTTTCTCACTCCTACTAGTGAATCTAATGTAACACACACCCATACAATGCGCACCACCCCGTGATGTTTTTCTCACTCCTACTAGTGAATCTAATGTAACACACACCCATACAATGCGCACCACCCCGTGATGTTTTTCTCACTCCTACTAGTGAATCTAATGTAACACACACCCATACAATGCGCACCACCCCGTGATGTTTTTCTCACTCCTACTAGTGAATCTAATGTAACACACACCCATACAAGGTGCACCACCCCGTGATGTTTTTCTCACTCCTACTAGTGAATGTAATGTAACACACACCCATACAAGGCGCACCACCCCGTGATGTTTTTCTCACTCCTACTAGTGATTGTAATGTAACACACACCCATACAATGCGCACCACCCCGTGATGTTTTTCTCACTCCTACTAGTGAATGTAATGTAACACACACCCATACAATGCGCACCAGCCCGTGATGTTTTTCTCACTCCTACTAGTGAATGTAATGTAACACACACCCATACAATGCGCACCACCCCGTGATGTTTTTCTCACTCCTACTAGTGAATGTAATGTAACACACACCCATACAATGCGTACCACCCCGTGATGTTTTTCTCACTCCTACTAGTGAATCTAATGTAACACACACCCATACAATGCGAACCACCCTGCGATGTTTTTCAGAAACCTATCCTACATTGCAACTGCATGTTCCCTGACCTCCCCATGCTGACCACCCCTCGGTGCTTTTCTCCATCCTACATTGCCACTCACTGCCTATCCTAATTCAGACACTCCGATTCACACCACCCCATGATGTTTTTCTCACTCCTAGTAGTGAATGTAATGTAACACACACCCATACAATGCGCACCACCCGTGATGTTTTTCTCACTCCTACTAGTGAATGTAATGTAACACACACCCATACAATGGGCACCACCCCGTGATGTTTTTCTCACTCCTACTAGTGAATGTAATGTAACACACACCCATACAATGCGCACCACCCGTGATGTTTTTCTCACTCCTACTAGTGAATGTAATGTAACACACACCCATACAATGCGCACCACCCAGTGATGTTTTTCTCACTCCTACTAGTGAATGTAATGTAACACACACCCATACAATGCGCACCACCCCGTGATGTTTTTCTCACTCCTACTAGTGAATCTAATGTAACACACACCCATACAATGCGCACTACCCCGTGATGTTTTTCTCATTCCTACTAGTGTATCTAATGTAACACACACCCATACAATGAGCACCACCCCGCGATGTTTTTCAGAATCCTATCCTACATTGCCACTGCATGTTCCCTCACCTCCCCATGCTGACCACCACGCGGGGCTTTCCTCCATCCTACATTGCCAATCACTGCCTATCCTAATTCAGACCCTCCGATTCACACCACCCCGTGATGTTTTTCTCACTCCTACTAGTGAATGTAATGTAACACACACCCATACAATGTGCACCAACCCTTGATGTTTTTCTCACTCCTACTAGTGAATGTAATGTAACACACACCCATACAATGCGCACCACCCCGTGATGTTTTTCTCACTCCTACTAGTGAATGTAATGTAACACACACCCATACAATGAGCACCACCCCGTGATATTTTTCTCACTCCTACTAGTGAATGTAATGTAACACACACCCATACAATGCGCACCACCCCGTGATGTTTTTCTCACTCCTACTAGTGAATGTAATGTAACACACACCCATACAATGCGCACCACCACGTGATGTTTTTCTCACTCCTACTAGTGAATGTAATGTAACACACACCCATACAATGCGCACCACCCCGTGATGTTTTTCTCACTTCTACTAGTGAATCTAATGTAACACACACCCATACAATGCGCACCACCCCGCGATGTTTTACAGAAACCTATCCTACATTGCCACTGCATGTTCCCTGACCTCCCCATGCTGACCACCCCGCGGGGCTTTTCTCCATCCTACATTGCCAATCACTGCCTATCCTAATTCAGACCCTCCGATTCACACCACCCCGGGATGTTTTTCTCACTCCTACTAGTGAATGTAATGTAACACACACCCATACAATGCGCACCACCCCGTGATGTTTTTCTCACTCCTACTAGTGAATCTAATGTAACACACACCCATACAATGCGCACCACCCCGCGATGTTTTTCAGAAACCTATCCTACATTGCCACTGCATGTTCCCTGACCTCCCCATGCTGACCACCCCGCGGTGCTTTTCTCCATCCTATATTGCCACTCACTGCCTATCCTAATTCAGACCCTCCGATTGACACCACCCCGTGATGTTTTTCTCACTCCTACTAGTGAATGTAATGTAACACACACCCATACAATGCGCACAACCCCGTGATGTTTTTCTCACTCCTTCTAGTGAATGTAATGTAACACACACCAATACAATGCGCACCACACCGTGATGTTTTTCTCACTCCTACTAGTGAATGTAATGTAACACACACCCATACAATGCACACCACCCCGTGATGTTTTTCTCACTCCTACTAGTGAATGTAATGTAACACACACCCATACAATGCCCACCAACCTGTGATGTTTTTCTCACTCCTAATAGTGAATCTAATGTAACACACACCCATACAATGCGCACCACCCCGTGATGTTTTTCTCACTCCTAGTAGTGAATGTAATGTAACACACACCCATACAATGGGCACCACCCCGTGATGTTTTTCTCACTCCTACTAGTGAATGTAATGTAACACACACCCATACAATGCGCACCACCCCGTGATGTTTTTCTCACTCCTATTAGTGAATCTAATGTAACACACACCCATACAATGCGCACCACCCCGCGATGTTTTTCAGAAACCTATCCTACATTGCACTGCATGTTCCCTGACCTCCCCATGCTGACCACTCCGCGGTGCTTTTCTCCATCCTACATTGCCACTCACTGCCTATCCTAATTCAGACCCTCTGATTCAAACCACTCCGTCATGTTTTTCTCACTCCTACTAGTGAATGTAATGTAACACACACCCATACAATGCACACCACCCAGTGATGTTTTTCTC
The DNA here is from genome assembly GCF_034190915.1 of Cavia porcellus. Lineage (NCBI taxonomy): Eukaryota > Metazoa > Chordata > Mammalia > Rodentia > Caviidae > Cavia > Cavia porcellus. The sequence continues at coordinate 66,437 of NW_026947779.1, forward strand.
ACTCCTACTAGTGAATGTAATGTAACACACACCCATACAATGCGCACCACCCCGTGATATTTTTCTCATTCCTACTAGTGAATCTAATGTAACACACACCCATACAATGAGCACCACCCCGCGATGTTTTTCAGAAACCTATCCTACATTGCCACTGCATGTTCCCTGACCTCCCCATGCTGAGGACCACGCGGGCTTTTCTCCATCCTACATTGCCAATCACTGCCTATCCTAATTCAGACCCTCCGATTCACACCACCCCATGATGTTTTTCTCACTCATACTAGTGAATGTAATGTAACACACACCCATACAATGCGCACCAACCCGTGATGTTTTTCTCACTCCTAGTAGTGAGTGTAATGTAACACACACCCATACAATGCGCACCACCCCGTGATGTTTTTCTCACTCCTACTAGTGAATGTAATGTAACACACACCCATACAATGGGCACCACCCCGTGATGTTTTTCTCACTACTACTAGTGAATGTAATGTAACACACACCCATACAATGCGCACCACCCCGTGATTTTTTTCTCACTGCTACTAGTGAATGTAATGTAACACACACATATACAATGCGCACCACCCCGTGATTTTTTTCTCACTCCTACTAGTGAATGTAATGTAACACACACCCATACAATGCGCACCACCCCGTGATGTTTTTCTCACTCCTACTAGTGAATGTAATGTAACACACACCCATACAATGCGCACCACCCCGTGATGTTTTTCTCACTCCTACTAGTGAATGTAATGTAACACACACCGATACAATGAGCATCACCCCGTGAGGTTTTTCTCACTCCTACTAGTGAATCTAATGTAACACACACCCAGACAATGCGCACCACCCCGCGATGTTTTTCTGAAACCTATCCTACATTGCCACTGCATGTTCTATGACCTCCCCATGCTGACCACCCCGCGGTGCTTTTCTCCATCCTACATTGCCACTCACTGCCTATCCTAATTCAGACCCTACAATTCACACCACCCCGTGATGTTTTTCTCACTCCTACTAGTGAATGTAATGTAACACACACCCATACAATGCGCACCACCCCATGATGTTTTTCTCACTCCTACTAGTGAATGTAATGTAACACACAGTCATACAATGCGCACCACCCCGTGATGTTTTTCTCACTCCGACTAGTGAATTTAATGTAACACACACCCATACAATGCACACCACCCCGTGATGTTTTTCTCACTCCTACTAGTGAATGTAATGTAACACACACCCATACAATGCCCACCACCCCGTGATGTTTTTCTCACTCCTACTAGTGAATGTAATGTAGCACACACCCATACAATGCGCACAACCCCGTGATGTTTTTCTCACTCCTACTAGTGAATGTAATGTAACACACACCTATACAATGCGCACCACCCCGTGATGTTTTTCACACTGCTACTAGTGAATCTAATGTAACACACACCCACACAATGCGCACCACCCCGTGATGTTTTTCTCACTGCTACTAGTGAATCTAATGTAACACACACCCACACAATGCGCACCACCCCGTGATGTTTTTCTCACTGCTACTAGTGAATCTAATGTAACACACACCCATACAATGCGCACCACCCCGTGATGTTTTTCTCACTGCTACTAGTGAATCTAATGTAACACACACCCATACAATGCGCACCACCCCGTGATGATTTTCTCACTGCTACTAGTGAATGTAATGTAACACACACCCATACAATGCGCACCACCCCGTGATGTTTTTCTCACTCCTACTAGTGAATGTAATGTAACACACACCCATACAATGCGCACCACCATGCGATGTTTTTCAGAAACCTATCCTACATTGCCACTGCATGTTCCCTCACCTCCCCATGCTGACCACCACGCGGGGCTTTTCTCCATCCTACATTGCCAATCACTGCCTATATTAATTCAGACCCTCCGATTCACACCACCCCGTGATGTTTTTCTCACTCCTACTAGTGAATGTAATGTAACACACACCCATACAATGCGCACCAACCCGTGATGTTTTTTCTCACTTCTACTAGTGAATGTAATGTAACACACACCCATACAATGCGCACCACCCCGTGATGTTTTTCTCACTCCTACTAGTGAATGTAATGTAACACACACCCATACAATGCGCACCACCCCGTGATATTTTTCTCACTCCTACTAGTGAATGTAATGTAACACACACCCATACAATGCGCACCACCCCGTGATGTTTTTCTCACTCCTACTAGTGAATGTAATGTAACACACACCCATACAATGCGCACCACCCCGTGATGTTTTTCTCACTCCTACTAGCAAATGTAATGTAACACACACCCATACAATGCGCACCACCCCGTGATATTTTTCTCACTCCCACTAGTGAATGTAATGTAACACACACCCATACAATGCGCACCACCATGTGATGTTTTTCTCACTCCTACTAGTGAATGTAATGTAACACACACCCATACAATGCGCACCACCCCGTGATGTTTTTCTCACTCCTACTAGTGAATCTAATGTAACACACACCCATACAATGCGCACCACCCCGCGATGTTTTTCAGAAACCTATCCTACATTGCCACTGCATGTTCCCTGACCTCCCCATGCTGACCACCCCGCCGGGCTTTTCTCCATCCTACATTGCCAATCACTGCCTATCCTAATTCAGACCCTCCGATTCACACCACCCGGGATGTTTTTCTCACTCCTACTAGTGAATGTAATGTAACACACACCCATACAATGCGAGCCACCCAGTGATGTTTTTCTCACTCCTACTAGTGAATGTAATGTAACACACACCCATACAATGCGCACCACCCCGTGATGTTTTTCTCATTCCTACTAGTGAATCTCATGTAACACACATCCATACAATGAGCACCACCCCGCGATGTTTTTCTAACTCCTAGTAGAGAATGTAATGTAACACACACCCATACAATGCGCACCACCCTGTGATGTTTTTCTCACTCCTACTAGTGAATGTAATGTAACACACACCCATACAATGCGCACCACCCCGTGATGTATTTCTCACTCCTACTAGTGAATGTAATGTAACACACACCCATACAATGCGCACCACCCCGTGATGTTTTCTCACTCCTACTAGCGAATGTAATGTAACACACACCCATACAATGCCCACCACCCCGTGATATTTTGCTCACTCCTACTAGTGTATGTAATGTAACACACACCCATACAATGCGCACCACCAAGTGATGTTTTCCTCACTCCTACTAGTGAATGTATTGTAACACACAGCCATACAATGCGCACGTCCCCGTGATATTTTTCTCACTCCTACTAGTGAATCTAATGTAACACACACCCATACAATGCGCACCACCCCGCAATGTTTTTCAGAAACGTATCCTACATTGCCACTGCATGTTCCCTGACCTCCCAATGCTGACCACCCCGCGGGGCTTTTCTCCATCCTACATTGCCACTCACTGCCTATCCTAATTCAGACCCTCCGATTCACACCACCCCGTGATGTTTTTCTCACTCCTACTAGTGAATGTAATGTAACACACACCCATACAATGCGCACCACCCCATGATGTTTTTCTCACTCCTACTAGTGAATCTAATGTAACACACACCCATACAATGCGCACCACCCCGCGATGTTTTTCAGAAACCTATCCTACATTGCCACTGCATGTTCCCTGACCTCCCCATGCTGACCACCCCGCGGTGCTTTTCTCCATCCTACATTGCCACTCACTGCCTATCCTAATTCAGACCCTCCAATTCACACCAAGCCGTGATGTTTTTCTCACTCCTACTAGTGAATGTAATGTAACACACACCCATACAATGCGCACCACCCCGTGATGTTTTTCTCACTCCTACTAGTGAATGTAATGTAACACACACCCATACAATGCGCACCACCCCATGATGTTTTTCTCACTCCTACTGGTGAATCTAACGTAACACACACCCATACAATGCGCACCACCCCGCGATGTGTTTCAGAAACCTATCCTACATTGCCACTGCATGTTGCCTGACCTCCCCATGCTGACCACCCCGCGGTGCTTTTCTCCATCCTACATTGCCACTCACTGCCTATCCTAATTCAGACCCTCCGATTCACACCACCCCGTGATGTTTTTCTCACTCCTACTAGTGAATGTAATGTAACACACACCCATACAATGCGCACCACCCCATGATGTTTTTCTCACTCCTACTAGTGAATCTAATGTAACACACACCCATACAATGCGCACCACCCCGCGATGTTTTTCAGAAACCTATCCTATATTACCACTGCATGTTCCCTGACCTCCCCATGCTGACCACCACGCGGTGCTTTTCTCCATCCTACATTGCCATTCACTGCCTATCCTAATTCAGACCCTCCGATTCACAGCACCACGTGATGTTTTTCTCACTCCTACTAGTGAATGTAATGTAACACACACCCATATAATGCGCACCACCCCGTGATGTTTTTCTCACTCCTACTAGTGAATTTAATGTAAAACACACCCATACAATGCGCACCACCACGTGATGTTTTTCTCACTCCTACTAGTGAATCTAATGTAACGCACACCCATACAATGCGCACCACCCCGTGATGTTTTTCTCACTCCTACTAGTGAATCTAATGTAACGCACACCCATACAATGCGCACCACCCCGTGATGTTTTTCTCACTCCTACTAGTGAATCTAATGTAACGCACACCCATACAATGCGCACCACCCCATGATGTTTTTCTCACTCCTATTAATGAATCTAATGTAACGCACACCCATACAATGCGCACCACCCCGTGATGTTTTTCTCACTCCTACTAGTGAATCTAATGTAACACACACCCATACAATGCGCACCACCCCGTGATGTTTTTCTCACTCCTACTAGTGAATCTAATGTAACACACACCCATACAATGCGCACCACCACGTGATATTTTTCTCACTCCTACTAGTGAATCTAATGTAACACACACCCATACAATGCGCACCCCCCGTGATGTTTTTCTCACTCCTACTAGTGAATCTAATGTAACACACACCCATACAATGCGCACCACCACGTGATGTTTTTCTCACTCCTACTAGTGAATGTAATGTAACACACACCCATACAATGCGCACCACCCCGTGATGTTTTTCTCACTCCTACTAGTGAATGTAATGTAACACACACCCATACAATGCGCACCACCCCTGATGTTTTTCTCACTCCTACTAGTGAATGTAATGTAACACACACCCATACAATGCGCACCACCCCGTGATGTTTTTCTCACTCCTACTAGTGAATGTAATGTAACACACTCCCATAAAATGTGCCCCACCCCGTGATGTTTTTCTCACTCCTACTAGTGAATGTAATATAACACACACCCATACAATGCGCACCACCCGGTGATGTTTTTCTCACTCCTACTAGTGAATGTAATGTAACACACACCCATACAATGCGCACCACCCCGTGATGTTTTTCTCACTCCTACTAGTGAATGTAATGTAACACACACCCATACAATGCGCACCACCCCGTCATGTTTTTCTCACTCCTATTAGTGAATGTAATGTAACACACACCCATACAATGCGCACCACCCCGTGATGTTTTTCTCACTCCTATTAGTGAATGTAATGTAACACACACTGATACAATGCGCACCACCCCGTTATGTTTTTCTCACTCCTACTAGTGAATGTAATGTAACACACACCCATACAATGCGCACCACCCCGTGATGTTTTTCTCACTCCTACTAGTGAATGTAATGTAACACACACCCATACAATGCACACCACCCCGTGATGTTTTTCTCACTCCTACTAGTGAATGTAATGTAACACACACCCATACAATGCGCACCACCCCGTGATGTTTTTGTCACTCCTACTAGTGAATGTAATGTAACACACACCCATACAATGCGCACCACCCCGTGATGTTTTTCTCACTGCTACTAGTGAATGTAATGTAACACACACCCATACAATGCGCACCACCCCGTGATGTTTTTCTCACTCCTACTAGTGAATCTAATGTAACACACACCCATACAATGCGCACCACCCGTGATGTTTTTCTCACTGCTACTAGTGAATCTAATGTAACACACACCCATACAATGCGCACCACCCCGTGATGTTTTTCTCACTGCTACTAGTGAATCTAATGTAACACACACCCATACAATGCGCACCACCCCGTGATGTTTTTCTCACTGCTACTAGTGAATCTAATGTAACACACACCCATACAATGCGCACCACCCCGTGATGTTTTTCTCACTGCTACTAGTGAATCTTATGTAACACACACCCATACAATGCGCACCACCCCGTGATGTTTTTCTCACTGCTACTAGTGAATCTAATGTAACACACACCCATACAATGCGCACTACCCTGTGATGTTTTTCTCACTGCTACTAGTGAATGTAATGTAACACACACCCATACAATGCGCACCACCCCGTGATGTTTTTCTCACTGCTACTAGTGAATGTAATGTAACACACACCCATACAATGCGCACCACCCCTTGATGTTTTTCTCACTGCTACGAGTGAATGTAATGTAACACACACCCATACAATGCGCACCACCCCGTGATGTTTTTCTCACTCCTACTAATGTATGTATTGTAACACACACCCATACAATGCGCACCACCCCGTGATGTTTATCTCACTCCTACTAGTGAATGTAATGTAACACACACCCACACAATGCGCAATACCGCGTGATGTTTTTCTCACTCCTACTAGTGAATCTAATGTAACACACACCCATACAATGCGCACCACCCCGTGATGTTTTTCTCACTCCTACTAGTGAATGTAATGTAACACACACCCATACAATGCGCACCACCCCGAGATGTTTTTCTCACTGCTACTAGCGAATCTAATGTAACACACACCCATACAATGCGCACCAACCCGTGATGTTTTTCTCACTGCTACTAGCGAATCTAATGTAACACACACCCATACAATGCGCACCACCCCGTGATGTTTTTCTCACTGCTACTAGCGAATCTAATGTAACACACACCCATACAATGCGCACCACCCCGTGATGTTGTTCTCACTGCTACTAGTGAATCTAATGTAACACACACCCATACAATGCGCACCACCCCGTGATGTTTTTCTCACTGCTACTAGTGAATGTAATGTAACACACACCCATACAATGCGCACCACCCCGTGATGTTTTTCTCACTGCTACTAGTGAATGTAATGTAACACACACCCATACAATGCGCACCACCCCGTGATGTTTTTCTCACTGCTACTAGTGAATGTAATGTAACAGAAACCCATACAATGCGCACCACCCCGTGATGTTTTTCTCACTCCTACTAGTGTATGTATTGTAACACACACCCATACAATGCGCACCACCCCGTGATGTTTATCTCACTCCTACTAGTGAATGTACTGTAACACACACCCATACAATGCGCACCACCCCGTGATGTTTTTCTCACTCCTACTAGTGAATCTAATGTAACACACACCCATACAATGCGCATCACCCCGTGATGTTTTTCTCACTCTTACTAGTGAATGTAATGTAACACACACCCATACAATGCGCTCCACCCCGTGATGTTTTTCTCACTGCTACTAGTGAATCTAATGTAACACACACCCATACAATGCGCACCACCCCGTGATGTTTTTCTCACTCCTACTAGTGAATCTAATGTAACACACACCCATACAATGCGCACCACCCCGTGATCTTTTTCTCACTCCTACTAGGGAATGTAATGTAACACACACCCATACAAGGCGCACCACCCCGTGATGTTTTTCTCACTCCTACTAGTGAATCTAATGTAACACACACCCATACAAGGCGCACCACCCCGTGATGTTTTTCTCACTCCTACTAGTGAATCTAATGTAACACAAACCCATACAAGGCGCACCACCCCGTGATGTTTTTCTCACTCCTACTAGTGAATCTAATGTAACACACACCCATACAAGGCGCACCACCCCGTGATGTTTTTCTCACTCCTACTAGTGAATCTAATGTAACACACACCCATACAATGCGCACCAGCCCGTGATGTTTTTCTCACTCCTACTAGTGAATCTAATGTAACACACACCCATACAATGCGCACCACCCCGTGATGTTTTTCTCACTCCTACTAGTGATTCTAATGTAACACACACCCATAAAATGCGCACCACCCCGTGATGTTTTTCTCACTCCTACTAGTGAATCTAATGTAACACACAACCATACAATTCGCACCACCGCGTGATGTTTTTCTCACTCCTACTAGTGAATGTAATGTAACACACACCCATACAATGCGCACCACCCCGTGATGTTTTTCTCACTCCTAATAGTGAATGTAATGTAACACACACCCATACAAGGCGCACCACCCCGTGATGTTTTTCTCACTCCTACTAGTGAATGTAATGTAACACACACCCATACAAGGTGCACCACCCCGTGATGTTTTTCTCACTCCTACTAGTGAATGTAATGTAACACACACCCATACAAGGCGCACCACCCCGTGATGTTTTTCTCTCTCCTACTAGTGAATGTAATGTAACACACACCCATACAAGGCGCACCACCCCGTGATGTTTTTCTCACTCCTACTAGTGAATGTAATGTAACACACACCCATACAAGGCGCACCACCCCGTGATGTTTTTCTCACTCCTACTAGTGAATCTAATGTAACACACACCCATACAATGCGCACCACCCCGTGATGTTTTTCTCACTCCTACTAGTGAATCTAATGTAACACACACCCATACAATGCGCACCACCCCGTGATGTTTTTCTCACTCCTACTAGTGAATGTAATGTAACACACACCCATACAATGCGCACCACCCCGTGATGTTTTTCTCACTCCTACTAGTGAATGTAATGTAACACACACCCATACAATGCGCACCACCCCGTGATGTTTTTCTCACTCCTACTAGTGAATGTAATGTAACACACACCCATACAATGCGCACCACCCCGTGATGTTTTTCTCACTCCTACTAGTGAATGTAATGTAACACACACCCATACAATGCGCACCACCCCGTGATGTTTTTCTCACTCCTACTAGTGAATGTATTGTAACACACACCCATACAAGGCGCACCACCCCGTGATGTTTTTCTCACTCCTACTAGTGAATGTAATGTAACACAAAACCATACAAGGCGCACCACCCCGTGATGTTTTTCTCACTCCTACTAGTGAATCTAATGTAACACACACCCATACAAGGCTCACCACCCCGTGATGTTTTTCTCACTCCTACTAGTGAACCTAATGTAACACACACCCATACAAGGCGCACCACCCCGTGATGTTTTTCTCACTCATACTAGTGAATGTAATGTAACACACACCCATACAAGTCGCACCACCCCGTTATGGTTTTCTCACTCCTACTAATGAATGTAATGTAACACACACCCATACAATGCGCACCGCCCCGTGATGTTTTTCTCACTCCTACTAGTGAATGTAATGTAACACACACCCATACAATGCGCACCACCCCGTGATGTTTTTCTCACTCCTACTAGGGAATCTAATGTAACACACACCCATACAACGCGCACCACCCCGTGATGTTTTTCTCACTCCTACTAGTGAATTTAATGTAACACACACCCATACAAGGTGCACCACCCCGTGATGTTTTCCTCACTCCTACTAGTGAATGTAATGTAACACACACCCATACAAGGCGCACCACCCCGTGATGTTTTTCTCACTCCTACTAGTGAATGTAATGTAACACACACCCATACAAGGCGCACCACCAAGTGATGTTTTTCTCACTCCTACTAGTGAATGTAATGTAACACACACCCATACAAGGCGCACCACCCCGTGATGTTTTTCTCTCTCCTACTAGTGAATGTAATGTAACACACACCCATACAAGGCGCACCACCCCGTGATGTTTTTCTCACTCCTACTGGTGAATGTAATGTAACACACACCCATAGAAGGCGCACCACCCCGTGATGTTTTTCTCACTCCTACTGGTGAATGTATTGTAACACACACCCATACAAGGCGCACCACCCCGTGATGTTTTTCTCACTCCTACTAGTGAATGTAATGTAACACACACCCATACAAGGCGCACCACCCCGTGATGTTTTTCTCACTCCTACTAGTGAATGTAATGTAACACACACCCATACAAGGCGCACCACCCCGTGATGTTTTTCTCACTCCTACTAGTGAATCTAATGTAACACACACCCATACAAGGCGCACCACCCCGTGATGTTTTTCTCAGTCCTACTAGTGAATGTAATGTAACACACACCCATACAAGGCGCACCACCCCGTGATGTTTTTCTCACTCCTACTAGTGAATCTAATGTAACACACAACCATACAATGCGCACCACCCCGTGATGTTTTTCTCACTCCTACTAGTGAATCTAATGTAACACACACCCATACAATGCGCACCACCCCGTGATGTTTTTCTCACTCCTACTAGTGATTCTAATGTAACACACACCCATACAATGCGCACCACCCCGTGATGTTTTTGTCACTCCTACTAGTGAATCTAATGTAACACACACCCATACAATGCGCACCACCCCGTGATGTTTTTCTCACTCCTACTAGTGAATGTAATGTAACACACACCCATACAATGCGCACCACCCCGTGATGTTTTTCTCACTCCTACTAGTGAATGTAATGTAACACACACCCATACAATGCGCACCACCCCGTGATGTTTTTCTCACTCCTACTAGTGAATGTAATGTAACACACACCCATACAAGGCGCACCACCCCGTGATGTTTTTCTCACTCCTACTAGTGAATGTAATGTAACACAAACCCATACAAGGCGCACCACCCCGTGATGTTTTTCTCACTCCTATTAGTGAATCTAATGTAACACACACCCATACAAGGCTCACCACCCCGTGATGTTTTTCTCACTCCTACTAGTGAACCTAATGTAACACACACGCATACAATGTGCACCACCCCATGATGTTTTTCTCACTCCTACTGGTGAACGTAATGTAACACACACCCATACAAGGCGCACCACCCCGTGATGGTTTTCTCACTCCTACTAGTGAATGTAATGTAACACACACCCATACAATGCGCACCGCCCCGTGATGTTTTTCTCACTCCTAGTAGTGAATGTAATGTAACACACACCCATACAAGGCGCACCACCCCGTGATGTTTATCTCACTCCTACTAGTGAATGTAATGTAACACACACCCACACAATGCGCACTACCGCGTGATGTTTTTCTCACTCCTACTAGTGAATCTAATGTAACACACACCCATACAATGCGCACCACCCCGTGATGTTTTTCTCACTCCTACTAGTGAATGTAATATAACACACACCCATACAATGCGCACCACCCCGTGATGTTTTTCTCACTGCTACTAGTGAATCTAATGTAACACACACCCATACAATGCGCACCACCCCGTGATGTGTTTCTCACTGCTACTAGTGAATCTAATGTAACACACACCCATACAATGCGCACCACCCCGTGATGTTTTTCTCACGCCTACTAGTGAATGTAATGTAACACACACCCATACAAGGCGCACCACCCCGTGATGTTTTTCTCACTCCTACTAGTGAATCTAATGTAACACACACCCATACAAGGCGCACCACCCCGTGATGTTTTTCTCACTCCTACTAGTGAATCTAATGTAACACACACCCATACAAGGCGCACCACCCCGTGATGTTTTTCTCACTCCTACTAGTGAATCTAATGTAACACACACCCATACAATGCGCACCAGCCCGTGATGTTTTTCTCACTCCTACTAGTGAATCTAATGTAACACACACCCATACAATGCGCACCACCCCGTGATGTTTTTCTCACTCCTACTAGTGATTCTAATGTAACACACACCCATAAAATGCGCACCACCCCGTGATGTTTTTCTCACTCCTACTAGTGAATCTAATGTAACACACACCCATACAATGCGCACCACCCCGTGATGTTTTTCTCACTCCTACTAGTGAATGTAACGTAACACACACCCATAAAATGCGCACCACCCCGTGATGTTTTTCTCACTCCTAATAGTGAATGTAACGTAACATACACCCATACAAGGCGCACCACCCCGTGATGTTTTTCTCACTCCTACTAGTGAATGTAATGTAACACACACCCATACAAGGCGCACCACCCCGTGATGTTTTTCTCACTCCTACTAGTGAATGTAATGTAACACACACCCATACAAGGCGCACCACCCCGTGATGTTTTTCTCTCTCCTACTAGTGAATGTAATGCAACACACACCCATACAAGGCGCACCACCCCGTGATGTTTTTCTCACTCCTACTAGTGAATGTAATGTAACACACACCCATACAAGGCGCACCACCCCGTGATGTTTTTCTCACTCCTACTAGTGAATGTAATGTAACACACACCCATACAATGCGCACCACCCCGTGATGTTTTTCTCACTCCTACTAGTGAATGTAATGTAACACACACCCATACAATGTGCACCACCCCGTGATATTTTTCTCACTCCTACTGGTGAATGTAATGTAACACACACCCATACAATGCGCACCACCCCGTGATGTTTTTCTCACTCCTACTAGTGAATCTAATGTAACACACACCCATACAATGCTCACCACCCCATGATGTTTTTCTCACTCCTACTAGTGAACCTAATGTAACACACACCCATACAATGCGCACCACCCCGTGATGTTTTTCTCACTCCTACTAGTGAACATACTGTAACACACACCCATACAATGCGCACCACCCCGTGATGTTTTTCTCACTCCTACTAGTGAATGTAATGTAACACACACCCATACAATGCGCACCACCCCGTGATGTTTTTCTCACTACTACTAGTGAATGTAATGTAACACACACCCATACAATGCGCACCACCCCGTGATGTTTTTCTCACTCCTACTAGTGAATCTAATGTAACACACACCCTTACAATGCGCACCACCCCGCGATGTTTTTCAGAAACCTATCCTATATTGCCACAGCATGTTCCCTGACCTCCCCATGCTGACCACCCCGCGGTGCTTTTCTCCATCCTACATTGCCACTCACTGCCTATCCTAATTCAGACCCTCCGATTCACACCACCCCGTGATGTTTTTCTCACTCCTACTAGTGAATGTAATGTAACACACTCCCATATAATGTGCCCCACCCCGTGATGTTTTTCTCACTCCTACTAGTGAATGTAATGTAACACACACCCATACAATGCGCACCACCCCGTGATGTTTTTCTCACTCCTACTAGTGAATGTAATGTAACACACACCCATACAATGCACACCACCCCGTGATGTTTTTCTCACTCCTACTAGTGAATGTAATGTAACACACACCCATACAATGCGCACCACCCCGTGATGTTTTTGTCACTCCTACTAGTGAATGTAATGTAACACACACCCATACAATGCGCACCACCCCGTGATGTTTTTCTCACTGCTACTAGTGAATGTAATGTAACACACACCCATACAATGCGCACCACCCCGTGATGTTTTTCTCACTCCTACTAGTGAATCTAATGTAACACACACCCATACAATGCGCACCACCCGTGATGTTTTTCTCACTGCTACTAGTGAATCTAATGTAACACACACCCATACAATGCGCACCACCCCGTGATGTTTTTCTCACTGCTACTAGTGAATCTAATGTAACACACACCCATACAATGCGCACCACCCCGTGATGTTTTTCTCACTGCTACTAGTGAATCTAATGTAACACACACCCATACAATGCGCACCACCCCGTGATGTTTTTCTCACTGCTACTAGTGAATCTTATGTAACACACACCCATACAATGCGCACCACCCCGTGATGTTTTTCTCACTGCTACTAGTGAATCTAATGTAACACACACCCATACAATGCGCACTACCCTGTGATGTTTTTCTCACTGCTACTAGTGAATGTAATGTAACACACACCCATACAATGCGCACCACCCCGTGATGTTTTTCTCACTGCTACTAGTGAATGTAATGTAACACACACCCATACAATGCGCACCACCCCTTGATGTTTTTCTCACTGCTACGAGTGAATGTAATGTAACACACACCCATACAATGCGCACCACCCCGTGATGTTTTTCTCACTCCTACTAATGTATGTATTGTAACACACACCCATACAATGCGCACCACCCCGTGATGTTTATCTCACTCCTACTAGTGAATGTAATGTAACACACACCCACACAATGCGCAATACCGCGTGATGTTTTTCTCACTCCTACTAGTGAATCTAATGTAACACACACCCATACAATGCGCACCACCCCGTGATGTTTTTCTCACTCCTACTAGTGAATGTAATGTAACACACACCCATACAATGCGCACCACCCCGAGATGTTTTTCTCACTGCTACTAGCGAATCTAATGTAACACACACCCATACAATGCGCACCAACCCGTGATGTTTTTCTCACTGCTACTAGCGAATCTAATGTAACACACACCCATACAATGCGCACCACCCCGTGATGTTTTTCTCACTGCTACTAGCGAATCTAATGTAACACACACCCATACAATGCGCACCACCCCGTGATGTTGTTCTCACTGCTACTAGTGAATCTAATGTAACACACACCCATACAATGCGCACCACCCCGTGATGTTTTTCTCACTGCTACTAGTGAATGTAATGTAACACACACCCATACAATGCGCACCACCCCGTGATGTTTTTCTCACTGCTACTAGTGAATGTAATGTAACACACACCCATACAATGCGCACCACCCCGTGATGTTTTTCTCACTGCTACTAGTGAATGTAATGTAACAGAAACCCATACAATGCGCACCACCCCATGATGTTTTTCTCACTCCTACTAGTGTATGTATTGTAACACACACCCATACAATGCGCACCACCCCGTGATGTTTATCTCACTCCTACTAGTGAATGTACTGTAACACACACCCATACAATGCGCACCACCCCGTGATGTTTTTCTCACTCCTACTAGTGAATCTAATGTAACACACACCCATACAATGCGCATCACCCCGTGATGTTTTTCTCACTCTTACTAGTGAATGTAATGTAACACACACCCATACAATGCGCTCCACCCCGTGATGTTTTTCTCACTGCTACTAGTGAATCTAATGTAACACACACCCATACAATGCGCACCACCCCGTGATGTTTTTCTCACTCCTACTAGTGAATCTAATGTAACACACACCCATACAATGCGCACCACCCCGTGATCTTTTTCTCACTCCTACTAGGGAATGTAATGTAACACACACCCATACAAGGCGCACCACCCCGTGATGTTTTTCTCACTCCTACTAGTGAATCTAATGTAACACACACCCATACAAGGCGCACCACCCCGTGATGTTTTTCTCACTCCTACTAGTGAATCTAATGTAACACAAACCCATACAAGGCGCACCTCCCCGTGATGTTTTTCTCACTCCTACTAGTGAATCTAATGTAACACACACCCATACAAGGCGCACCACCCCGTGATGTTTTTCTCACTCCTACTAGTGAATCTAATGTAACACACACCCATACAATGCGCACCAGCCCGTGATGTTTTTCTCACTCCTACTAGTGAATCTAATGTAACACACACCCATACAATGCGCACCACCCCGTGATGTTTTTCTCACTCCTACTAGTGATTCTAATGTAACACACACCCATAAAATGCGCACCACCCCGTGATGTTTTTCTCACTCCTACTAGTGAATCTAATGTAACACACAACCATACAATGCGCACCACCCCGTGATGTTTTTCTCACTCCTACTAGTGAATGTAATGTAACACACACCCATACAATGCGCACCACCCCGTGATGTTTTTCTCACTCCTAATAGTGAATGTAATGTAACACACACCCATACAAGGCGCACCACCCCGTGATGTTTTTCTCACTCCTACTAGTGAATGTAATGTAACACACACCCATACAAGGTGCACCACCCCGTGATGTTTTTCTCACTCCTACTAGTGAATGTAATGTAACACACACCCATACAAGGCGCACCACCCCGTGATGTTTTTCTCTCTCCTACTAGTGAATGTAATGTAACACACACCCATACAAGGCGCACCACCCCGTGATGTTTTTCTCACTCCTACTAGTGAATGTAATGTAACACACACCCATACAAGGCGCACCACCCCGTGATGTTTTTCTCACTCCTACTAGTGAATCTAATGTAACACACACCCATACAATGCGCACCACCCCGTGATGTTTTTCTCACTCCTACTAGTGAATCTAATGTAACACACACCCATACAATGCGCACCACCCCGTGATGTTTTTCTCACTCCTACTAGTGAATGTAATGTAACACACACCCATACAATGCGCACCACCCCGTGATGTTTTTCTCACTCCTACTAGTGAATGTAATGTAACACACACCCATACAATGCGCACCACCCCGTGATGTTTTTCTCACTCCTACTAGTGAATGTAATGTAACACACACCCATACAATGCGCACCACCCCGTGATGTTTTTCTCACTCCTACTAGTGAATGTAATGTAACACACACCCATACAATGCGCACCACCCCGTGATGTTTTTCTCACTCCTACTAGTGAATGTATTGTAACACACACCCATACAAGGCGCACCACCCCGTGATGTTTTTCTCACTCCTACTAGTGAATGTAATGTAACACAAAACCATACAAGGCGCACCACCCCGTGATGTTTTTCTCACTCCTACTAGTGAATCTAATGTAACACACACCCATACAAGGCTCACCACCCCGTGATGTTTTTCTCACTCCTACTAGTGAACCTAATGTAACACACACCCATACAAGGCGCACCACCCCGTGATGTTTTTCTCACTCATACTAGTGAATGTAATGTAACACACACCCATACAAGTCGCACCACCCCGTTATGGTTTTCTCACTCCTACTAATGAATGTAATGTAACACACACCCATACAATGCGCACCGCCCCGTGATGTTTTTCTCACTCCTACTAGTGAATGTAATGTAACACACACCCATACAATGCGCACCACCCCGTGATGTTTTTCTCACTCCTACTAGGGAATCTAATGTAACACACACCCATACAACGCGCACCACCCCGTGATGTTTTTCTCACTCCTACTAGTGAATTTAATGTAACACACACCCATACAAGGTGCACCACCCCGTGATGTTTTCCTCACTCCTACTAGTGAATGTAATGTAACACACACCCATACAAGGCGCACCACCCCGTGATGTTTTTCTCACTCCTACTAGTGAATGTAATGTAACACACACCCATACAAGGCGCACCACCAAGTGATGTTTTTCTCACTCCTACTAGTGAATGTAATGTAACACACACCCATACAAGGCGCACCACCCCGTGATGTTTTTCTCTCTCCTACTAGTGAATGTAATGTAACACACACCCATACAAGGCGCACCACCCCGTGATGTTTTTCTCACTCCTACTGGTGAATGTAATGTAACACACACCCATAGAAGGCGCACCACCCCGTGATGTTTTTCTCACTCCTACTGGTGAATGTATTGTAACACACACCCATACAAGGCGCACCACCCCGTGATGTTTTTCTCACTCCTACTAGTGAATGTAATGTAACACACACCCATACAAGGCGCACCACCCCGTGATGTTTTTCTCACTCCTACTAGTGAATGTAATGTAACACACACCCATACAAGGCGCACCACCCCGTGATGTTTTTCTCACTCCTACTAGTGAATCTAATGTAACACACACCCATACAAGGCGCACCACCCCGTGATGTTTTTCTCAGTCCTACTAGTGAATGTAATGTAACACACACCCATACAAGGCGCACCACCCCGTGATGTTTTTCTCACTCCTACTAGTGAATCTAATGTAACACACAACCATACAATGCGCACCACCCCGTGATGTTTTTCTCACTCCTACTAGTGAATCTAATGTAACACACACCCATACAATGCGCACCACCCCGTGATGTTTTTCTCACTCCTACTAGTGATTCTAATGTAACACACACCCATACAATGCGCACCACCCCGTGATGTTTTTGTCACTCCTACTAGTGAATCTAATGTAACACACACCCATACAATGCGCACCACCCCGTGATGTTTTTCTCACTCCTACTAGTGAATGTAATGTAACACACACCCATACAATGCGCACCACCCCGTGATGTTTTTCTCACTCCTACTAGTGAATGTAATGTAACACACACCCATACAATGCGCACCACCCCGTGATGTTTTTCTCACTCCTACTAGTGAATGTAATGTAACACACACCCATACAAGGCGCACCACCCCGTGATGTTTTTCTCACTCCTACTAGTGAATGTAATGTAACACAAACCCATACAAGGCGCACCACCCCGTGATGTTTTTCTCACTCCTACTAGTGAATCTAATGTAACACACACCCATACAAGGCTCACCACCCCGTGATGTTTTTCTCACTCCTACTAGTGAACCTAATGTAACACACACGCATACAATGTGCACCACCCCATGATGTTTTTCTCACTCCTACTGGTGAACGTAATGTAACACACACCCATACAAGGCGCACCACCCCGTGATGGTTTTCTCACTCCTACTAGTGAATGTAATGTAACACACACCCATACAATGCGCACCGCCCCGTGATGTTTTTCTCACTCCTAGTAGTGAATGTAATGTAACACACACCCATACAAGGCGCACCACCCCGTGATGTTTATCTCACTCCTACTAGTGAATGTAATGTAACACACACCCACACAATGCGCACTACCGCGTGATGTTTTTCTCACTCCTACTAGTGAATCTAATGTAACACACACCCATACAATGCGCACCACCCCGTGATGTTTTTCTCACTCCTACTAGTGAATGTAATATAACACACACCCATACAATGCGCACCACCCCGTGATGTTTTTCTCACTGCTACTAGTGAATCTAATGTAACACACACCCATACAATGCGCACCACCCCGTGATGTGTTTCTCACTGCTACTAGTGAATCTAATGTAACACACACCCATACAATGCGCACCACCCCGTGATGTTTTTCTCACGCCTACTAGTGAATGTAATGTAACACACACCCATACAAGGCGCACCACCCCGTGATGTTTTTCTCACTCCTACTAGTGAATCTAATGTAACACACACCCATACAAGGCGCACCACCCCGTGATGTTTTTCTCACTCCTACTAGTGAATCTAATGTAACACACACCCATACAAGGCGCACCACCCCGTGATGTTTTTCTCACTCCTACTAGTGAATCTAATGTAACACACACCCATACAATGCGCACCAGCCCGTGATGTTTTTCTCACTCCTACTAGTGAATCTAATGTAACACACACCCATACAATGCGCACCACCCCGTGATGTTTTTCTCACTCCTACTAGTGATTCTAATGTAACACACACCCATAAAATGCGCACCACCCCGTGATGTTTTTCTCACTCCTACTAGTGAATCTAATGTAACACACACCCATACAATGCGCACCACCCCGTGATGTTTTTCTCACTCCTACTAGTGAATGTAACGTAACACACACCCATAAAATGCGCACCACCCCGTGATGTTTTTCTCACTCCTAATAGTGAATGTAACGTAACATACACCCATACAAGGCGCACCACCCCGTGATGTTTTTCTCACTCCTACTAGTGAATGTAATGTAACACACACCCATACAAGGCGCACCACCCCGTGATGTTTTTCTCACTCCTACTAGTGAATGTAATGTAACACACACCCATACAAGGCGCACCACCCCGTGATGTTTTTCTCTCTCCTACTAGTGAATGTAATGCAACACACACCCATACAAGGCGCACCACCCCGTGATGTTTTTCTCACTCCTACTAGTGAATGTAATGTAACACACACCCATACAAGGCGCACCACCCCGTGATGTTTTTCTCACTCCTACTAGTGAATGTAATGTAACACACACCCATACAATGCGCACCACCCCGTGATGTTTTTCTCACTCCTACTAGTGAATGTAATGTAACACACACCCATACAATGTGCACCACCCCGTGATATTTTTCTCACTCCTACTGGTGAATGTAATGTAACACACACCCATACAATGCGCACCACCCCGTGATGTTTTTCTCACTCCTACTAGTGAATCTAATGTAACACACACCCATACAATGCTCACCACCCCATGATGTTTTTCTCACTCCTACTAGTGAACCTAATGTAACACACACCCATACAATGCGCACCACCCCGTGATGTTTTTCTCACTCCTACTAGTGAACATACTGTAACACACACCCATACAATGCGCACCACCCCGTGATGTTTTTCTCACTCCTACTAGTGAATGTAATGTAACACACACCCATACAATGCGCACCACCCCGTGATGTTTTTCTCACTCCTACTAGTGAATGTAATGTAACACACACCCATACAATGCGCACCACCCCGTGATGTTTTTCTCACTCCTACTAGTGAATCTAATGTAACACACACCCTTACAATGCGCACCACCCCGCGATGTTTTTCAGAAACCTATCCTATATTGCCACAGCATGTTCCCTGACCTCCCCATGCTGACCACCCCGCGGTGCTTTTCTCCATCCTACATTGCCACTCACTGCCTATCCTAATTCAGACCCTCCGATTCACACCACCCCGTGATGTTTTTCTCACTCCTACTAGTGAATGTAATGTAACACACTCCCATATAATGTGCCCCACCCCGTGATGTTTTTCTCACTCCTACTAGTGAATGTAATATAACACACACCCATACAATGCGCACCACCCGGTGATGTTTTTCTCACTCCTACTAGTGAATGTAATGTAACACACACCCATACAATGCGCACCACCCCGTGATGTTTTTCTCACTCCTACTAGTGAATGTAATGTAACACACACCCATACAATGCGCACCACCCCGTCATGTTTTTCTCACTCCTATTAGTGAATGTAATGTAACACACACCCATACAATGCGCACCACCCCGTGATGTTTTTCTCACTCCTATTAGTGAATGTAATGTAACACACACTGATACAATGCGCACCACCCCGTTATGTTTTTCTCACTCCTACTAGTGAATGTAATGTAACACACACCCATACAATGCGCACCACCCCGTGATGTTTTTCTCACTCCTACTAGTGAATGTAATGTAACACACACCCATACAATGCACACCACCCCGTGATGTTTTTCTCACTCCTACTAGTGAATGTAATGTAACACACACCCATACAATGCGCACCACCCCGTGATGTTTTTGTCACTCCTACTAGTGAATGTAATGTAACACACACCCATACAATGCGCACCACCCCGTGATGTTTTTCTCACTGCTACTAGTGAATGTAATGTAACACACACCCATACAATGCGCACCACCCCGTGATGTTTTTCTCACTCCTACTAGTGAATCTAATGTAACACAAACCCATACAATGCGCACCACCCGTGATGTTTTTCTCACTGCTACTAGTGAATCTAATGTAACACACACCCATACAATGCGCACCACCCCGTGATGTTTTTCTCACTGCTACTAGTGAATCTAATGTAACACACACCCATACAATGCGCACCACCCCGTGATGTTTTTCTCACTGCTACTAGTGAAACTAATGTAACACACACCCATACAATAAGCACCACCCCGTAATGTTTTTCTCACTGCTACTAGTGAATCTTATGTAACACACACCCATACAATGCGCACCACCCCGTGATGTTTTTCTCACTGCTACTAGTGAATCTAATGTAACACACACCCATACAATGCGCACTACCCTGTGATGTTTTTCTCACTGCTACTAGTTAATGTAATGTAACACACACCCATACAATGCACACCACCTCGTGATGTTTTTCTCACTGCTACTAGTGAATGTAATGTAACACACACCCATACAATGCGCACCACCCCGTGATGTTTTTCTCACTGCTACTAGTGAATGTAATGTAACACACACCCATACAATGCGCACCACCCCGTGATGTTTTTCTCACTCCTACTAATGTATGTGTTGTAACACACACCCATACAATGCGCACCACCCCGTGATGTTTATCTCACTCCTACTAGTGAATGTAATGTAACACACACCCACACAATGCGCACTACCACGTGATGTTTTTCTCACTCCTACTAGTGAATCTAATGTAACACACACCCATACAATGCGCACCACCCCGTGATGTTTTTCTCACTCCTACTAGTGAATGTAATGTAACACACACCCATACAATGCGCACCTCCCCGTGATGTTTTTCTCACTGCTACTAGTGAATCTAATGTAACACACACCCATACAATGCGCACCACCCGGTGATGTTTTTCTCACTGCTACTAGTGAATGTAATGTAACACACACCCATACAATGCGCACCACCCCGTGATGTTTTTCTCACTGCTACTAGTGAATGTAATGTAACACACACCCATACAATGCGCACCACCCCGTGATGTTTTTCTCACTGCTACTAGTGAATGTAATGTAACAGAAACCCATACAATGCGCACCACCCCGTGATGTTTTTCTCACTCCTACTAGTGTATGTATTGTAACACACACCCATACAATGCGCACCACCCCGTGATGTTTATCTCACTCCTACTAGTGAATGTAATGTAACACACACCCATACAATGCGAACCACCCCGTGATGTTTTTCTCACTCCTACTAGTGAATGTAATGTAACACACACCCATACAAGGCGCATCACCCCGTGATGTTTTTCTCACTCCTACTAGTGAATGTAATGTAACACACACCCATACAATGCGGTCCACCCCGTGATGTTTTTCTCACTGCTACTAGTGAATCTAATGTAACACACACCCATACAATGCGCACCACCCCGTGATGTTTTTCTCACTTCTACTAGTGAATCTAATGTAACACACACCCATACAATGCGCACCACCCCGTGATGTTTTTCTCACTGCTACTAGTGAATCTAATGTAACACACACCCATACAATGCGCACCACCCCGTGATCTTTTTCTCACTGCTACTAGTGAATCTAATGTAACACACACACATACAATGCACACCACCCCGTGATATTTTTCTCACTGCTACTAGTGAATGTAATGTAACACACACCCATACAATGCGCATCACCCCGTGATGTTTTTCTCACTGCTACTAGTGAATGTAATGTAACACACACCCATACAATGCGCACCACCCCGTGATGTTTTTCTCACTCCTACTAGTGAATGTAATGTAACACACACCCATACAAGGCGCACCACCCCGTGATGTTTTTCTCACTCCTACTAGTGAATCTAATGTAACACACACCCATACAAGGCGCACCATCCCGTGATGTTTTTCTCACTCCTACTAGTGAATCTAATGTAATACACACCCATACAAGGCGCACCACCCTTGATGTTTTTCTCACTCCTAATAGTGATTCTAATGTAACACACACCCATACAAGGCGCACCACCCCGTGATGTTTTTCTCACTCCTACTAGTGAATCCAATGTAACACACACCCATACAATGCGCACCAGCCCGTGATGTTTTTCTCACTCCTACTAGTGAATCTAATGTAACACACACCCATACAATGCGCACCACCCCGTGATGTTTTTCTCACTCCTACTAGTGATTCTAATGTAACACACACCCATACAATGCGCACCACCCCGTGATGTTTTTCTCACTCCTACTAGTGAATCTAATGTAACACACACCCATACAATGCGCACCACCCGTGATGTTTTTCTCACTGCTACTAGTGAATCTAATGTAACACACACCCATACAATGCGCACCACCCCGTGATGTTTTTCTCACTGCTACTAGTGAATCTAATGTAACACACACCCATACAATGCGCACCACCCCGTGATGTTTTTCTCACTGCTACTAGTGAATCTAATGTAACACACACCCATACAATAAGCACCACCCCGTAATGTTTTTCTCACTGCTACTAGTGAATCTTATGTAACACACACCCATACAATGCGCACCACCCCGTGATGTTTTTCTCACTGCTACTAGTGAATCTAATGTAACACACACCCATACAATGCGCACTACCCTGTGATGTTTTTCTCACTGCTACTAGTTAATGTAATGTAACACACACCCATACAATGCGCACCACCTCGTGATGTTTTTCTCACTGCTACTAGTGAATGTAATGTAACACACACCCATACAATGCGCACCACCCCGTGATGTTTTTCTCACTGCTACTAGTGAATGTAATGTAACACACACCCATACAATGCGCACCACCCCGTGATGTTTTTCTCACTCCTACTAATGTATGTGTTGTAACACACACCCATACAATGCGCACCACCCCGTGATGTTTATCTCACTCCTACTAGTGAATGTAATGTAACACACACCCACACAATGCGCACTACCACGTGATGTTTTTCTCACTCCTACTAGTGAATCTAATGTAACACACACCCATACAATGCGCACCACCCCGTGATGTTTTTCTCACTCCTACTAGTGAATGTAATGTAACACACACCCATACAATGCGCACCTCCCCGTGATGTTTTTCTCACTGCTACTAGTGAATCTAATGTAACACACACCCATACAATGCGCACCACCCGGTGATGTTTTTCTCACTGCTACTAGTGAATGTAATGTAACACACACCCATACAATGCGCACCACCCCGTGATGTTTTTCTCACTGCTACTAGTGAATGTAATGTAACACACACCCATACAATGCGCACCACCCCGTGATGTTTTTCTCACTGCTACTAGTGAATGTAATGTAACAGAAACCCATACAATGCGCACCACCCCGTGATGTTTTTCTCACTCCTACTAGTGTATGTATTGTAACACACACCCATACAATGCGCACCACCCCGTGATGTTTATCTCACTCCTACTAGTGAATGTAATGTAACACACACCCATACAATGCGCACCACCCCGTGATGTTTTTCTCACTCCTACTAGTGAATGTAATGTAACACACACCCATACAAGGCGCATCACCCCGTGATGTTTTTCTCACTCCTACTAGTGAATGTAATGTAACACACACCCATACAATGCGGTCCACCCCGTGATGTTTTTCTCACTGCTACTAGTGAATCTAATGTAACACACACCCATACAATGCGCACCACCCCGTGATGTTTTTCTCACTTCTACTAGTGAATCTAATGTAACACACACCCATACAATGCGCACCACCCCGTGATGTTTTTCTCACTGCTACTAGTGAATCTAATGTAACACACACCCATACAATGCGCACCACCCCGT
The DNA here is from genome assembly GCF_034190915.1 of Cavia porcellus. Lineage (NCBI taxonomy): Eukaryota > Metazoa > Chordata > Mammalia > Rodentia > Caviidae > Cavia > Cavia porcellus. The sequence goes on from NW_026947779.1 coordinate 91,832, forward strand.
GATCTTTTTCTCACTGCTACTAGTGAAGCTAATGTAACACACACACATACAATGCACACCACCCCGTGATCTTTTTCTCACTGCTACTAGTGAATGTAATGTAACACACACCCATACAATGCGCATCACCCCGTGATGTTTTTCTCACTGCTACTAGTGAATGTAATGTAACACACACCCATACAATGCGCACCACCCCGTGATGTTTTTCTCACTCCTACTAGTGAATGTAATGTAACACACACCCATACAAGGCGCACCACCCCGTGATGTTTTTCTCACTCCTACTAGTGAATCTAATGTAACACACACCCATACAAGGCGCACCATCCCGTGATGTTTTTCTCACTCCTACTAGTGAATCTAATGTAATACACACCCATATAAGGCGCACCACCCCGTGATGTTTTTCTCACTCCTAATAGTGATTCTAATGTAACACACACCCATACAAGGCGCACCACCCCGTGATGTTTTTCTCACTCCTACTAGTGAATCTAATGTAACACACACCCATACAATGCGCACCAGCCCGTGATGTTTTTCTCACTCCTACTAGTGAATCTAATGTAACACACACCCATACAATGCGCACCACCCCGTGATGTTTTTCTCACTCCTACTAGTGATTCTAATGTAACACACACCCATACAATGCGCACCACCCCGTGATGTTTTTTTCACTCCTACTAGTGAATCTAATGTAACACACACCCATACAATGCGCACCACCCCGTGATGTTTTTCTCACTCCTACTAGTGTATGTAACGTAACACACACCCATACAATGCGCACCACCCCGTGATGTTTTTCTCACTCCTAATAGTGAATGTAACGTAACACACACCCATACAAGGCGCACCACCCCGTGATGTTTTTCTCACTCCTACTAGTGATTGTAACGTAACACACACCCATACAAGGCGCACCACCCCGTGATGTTTTTCTCACTCCTACTAGTGAATGTAATGTAACACACACCCATACAAGGCGCACCACCCCGTGATGTTTTTCTCTCTCCTACTAGTGAATGTAATGTAACACACACCCATACAAGGCGCACCACCCCGTGATGTTTTTCTCACTCCTACTAGTGAATGTAATGTAACACACACCCATACAAGGCGCACCACCCCGTGATGTTTTTCTCACTCCTACTAGTGAATGTAATGTAACACACACCCATAAAGGCGCACCACCCCGTGATGTTTTTCTCACTCCTACTAGTGAATGTAACGTAACACACACCCATACAAGGCGCACCACCCCGTGATGTTTTTCTCACTCCTACTAGTGAATGTAATGTAACACACACCCATACAAGGCGCACCACCCCGTGATGTTTTTCTCACTCCTACTAGTGAATGTAATGTAACACACACCCATACAAGGCGCACCACCCCGTGATGTTTTTCTCTCTCCTACTAGTGAATGTAATGTAACACACACCCATACAAGGCGCACCACCCCGTGATGTTTTTCTCACTCCTACTAGTGAATGTAATGTAACACACACCCATACAAGGCGCACCACCCCGTGATGTTTTTCTCACTCCTACTAGTGAATGTAATGTAACACACACCCATACAAGGCGCACCACCCCGTGATGTTTTTCTCACTCCTACTAGTGAATGTAATGTAACACACACCCATACAAGGCGCACCACCCCGTGATGTTTTTCTCACTCCTACTAGTGAATCTAATGTAACACACACCCATACAAGGCGCACCACCCCGTGATGTTTTTCTCACTCCTACTAGTGAATGTAATGTAACACACACCCATACAAGGCGAAACACCCCGTGATGTTTTTCTCACTCCTACTAGTGAATCTAATGTAACACACACCCATACAATGCGCACCACCCCGTGATGTTTTTGTCACTCCTACTAGTGAATCTAATGTAACACACACCCATACAATGCGCACCACCCCGTGATGTTTTTCTCACTCCTACTAGTGAATGTAATGTAACACACACCCATACAATGCGCACCACCCCGTGATGTTTTTCTCACTCCTACTAGTGAATGTAATGTAACACACACCCATACAATGCGCACCACCCCGTGATGTTTTTCTCTCTCCTACTAGTGAATGTAATGTAACACACACCCATACAAGGCGCACCACCCCGTGATGTTTTTCTCACTCCTACTAGTGAATGTAATGTAACACACACCCATACAAGGCGCACCACCCCGTGATGTTTTTCTCACTCCTACTAGTGAATGTAATGTAACACACACCCATACAAGGCGCACCACCCCGTGATGTTTTTCTCACTCCTACTAGTGAATGTAATGTAACACACACCCATACAAGGCGCACCACCCCGTGATGTTTTTCTCACTCCTACTAGTGAATCTAATGTAACACACACCCATACAAGGCGCACCACCCCGTGATGTTTTTCTCACTCCTACTAGTGAATGTAATGTAACACACACCCATACAAGGCGAAACACCCCGTGATGTTTTTCTCACTCCTACTAGTGAATCTAATGTAACACACACCCATACAATGCGCACCACCCCGTGATGTTTTTGTCACTCCTACTAGTGAATCTAATGTAACACACACCCATACAATGCGCACCACCCCGTGATGTTTTTCTCACTCCTACTAGTGAATGTAATGTAACACACACCCATACAATGCGCACCACCCCGTGATGTTTTTCTGACTCCTACTAGTGAATCTAATGTAACACACGCCCATACAATGCGCACCACCCCGTGATGTTTTTGTCACTCCTACTAGTGAATCTAATGTAACACACACCCATACAATGCGCACCACCCCGTGATGTTTTTCTCACTCCTACTAGTGAATGTAATGTAACACACACCCATACAATGCGCACCACCCCGTGATGTTTTTCTCACTCCTACTAGTGAATGTAATGTAACACACACCCATACAATGCGCACCACCCCGTGATGTTTTTGTCACTCCTACTAGTGAATCTAATGTAACACACACCCATACAATGCGCACCACCCCGTGATGTTTTTCTCACTCCTACTAGTGAATGTAATGTAACACACACCCATACAAGGCGCACCACCCCGTGATGTTTTTCTCACTCCTACTAGTGAATGTAATGTAACACACACCCATACAATGCGCACCACCCCGTGATGTTTTTCTCACTCCTACTAGTGAATGTAATGTAACACACACCCATACAAGGCGCACCAACCCGTGATGTTTTTCTCACCCCTACTAGTGAATGTAATGTAACACAAACCCATACAAGGCGCACCACCCCGTGATGTTTTTCTCACTCCTACTAGTGAATCTAATGTAACACACACCCATACAAGGCTCACCACCCCGTGATGTTTTTCTCACTCCTACTAGTGAACCTAATGTAACACACACCCATACAAGGCGCACAACCCCGTGATGTTTTTCTCACTCCTACTAGTGAATGTAATGTAACACACACCCATACAAGGCGCACCACCCCGTGATGGTTTTCTCACTCCTACTAGTGAATGTAATGTAACACACACCCACACAATGCGCACCGCCCCGTGATGTTTTTCTCACTCCTACTAGTGAATGTAATGTAACACACACCCATACAATGCGCACCACCCCGTGATGTTTTTCTCTCTCCTACTAGGGAATCTAATGTAACACACACCCATACAACGCGCACCACCCCGTGATGTTTTTCTCACTCCTACTAGTGAATCTAATGTAACACACACCCATACAAGGCGCACCACCCCGTGATGTTTTTCTCACTCCTACTAGTGAATGTAATGTAACACACACCCATACAAGGCGCACCACCCCGTGATGTTTTTCTCACTCCTACTAGTGAATGTAATGTAACACACACCCATACAAGGCGCACCACCCCGTGATGTTTATCTCACTCCTACTAGTGAATGTAATGTAACACACACCCACACAATGTGCACTACCGCGTGATGTTTTTCTCACTCCTACTAGTGAATCTAATGTAACACACACCCATACAATGCGCACCTCCCCGTGATGTTTTTCTCACTCCTACTAGTGAATGTAATATAACACACACCCATACAATGCGCACCACCCCGTGATGTTTTTCTCACTACTACTAGTGAATCTAATGTAACACACACCCATACAATGCGCACCACCCCGTGATGTGTTTCTCACTGCTACTAGTGAATCTAATGTAACACACACCCATACAATGCGCACCACCCCGTGATGTTTTTCTCACTCCTACTAGTGAATCTAATGTAACACACACCCATACAAGGCGCACCACCCCGTGATATTTTTCTCACTCCTACTAGTGAATCTAATGTAACACACACCCATACAAGGCGCACCACACCGTGATGTTTTTCTCACTCCTACTAGTGAATCTAATGTAACACACACCCATACAAGGCGCACCACCCCGTGATGTTTTTCTCACTCCTACTAGTGAATCTAATGTAACACACACCCATACAATGCGCACCACCCCGTGATGTTTTTCTCACTCCTACTAGTGATTCTACTGTAACACACACCCATACAATGCGCACCACCCCGTGATGTTTTTCTCACTCCTACTAGTGAATCTAATGTAACACACACCCATACAATGCGCACCACACCGTGATGTTTTTCTCACTCCTACTAGTGAATGTAACGTAACACACACCCATACAATGCGCACCACCCCGTGATGTTTTTCTCACTCCTAATAGTGAATGTAACGTAACACACACCCATACAAGGCGCACCACCCCGTGATGTTTTTCTCACTCCTACTAGTGAATGTAACGTAACACACACCCATACAAGGCGCACCACCCCGTGATGTTTTTCTCACTCCTACTAGTGAATGTAATGTAACACACACCCATACAAGGCGCACCACCCCGTGATGTTTTTCTCTCTCCTACTAGTGAATGTAATGTAACACACACCCATACAAGGCGCACCACCCCGTGATGTTTTTCTCACTCCTACTAGTGAATGTAATGTAACACACACCCATACAAGGCGCACCACCCCGTGATGTTTTTCTCACTCCTACTAGTGAATGTAATGTAACACACACCCATACAAGGCGCACCACCCCGTGATGTTTTTCTCACTCCTACTAGTGAATGTAATGTAACACACACCCATACAAGGCGCACCACCCCGTGATGTTTTTCTCACTCCTACTAGTGAATCTAATGTAACACACACCCATACAAGGCGCACCACCCCGTGATGTTTTTCTCACTCCTACTAGTGAATGTAATGTAACACACACCCATACAAGGCGAAACACCCCGTGATGTTTTTCTCACTCCTACTAGTGAATCTAATGTAACACACACCCATACAATGCGCACCACCCCGTGATGTTTTTGTCACTCCTACTAGTGAATCTAATGTAACACACACCCATACAATGCGCACCACCCCGTGATGTTTTTCTCACTCCTACTAGTGAATGTAATGTAACACACACCCATACAATGCGCACCACCCCGTGATGTTTTTCTCACTCCTACTAGTGAATCTAATGTAACACACGCCCATACAATGCGCACCACCCCGTGATGTTTTTGTCACTCCTACTAGTGAATCTAATGTAACACACACCCATACAATGCGCACCACCCCGTGATGTTTTTCTCACTCCTACTAGTGAATGTAATGTAACACACACCCATACAATGCGCACCACCCCGTGATGTTTTTCTCACTCCTACTAGTGAATGTAATGTAACACACACCCATACAATGCGCACCACCCCGTGATGTTTTTCTCACTCCTACTAGTGAATGTAATGTAACACACACCCATACAATGCGCACCACCCCGTGATGTTTTTCTCACTCCTACTAGTGAATGTAATGTAACACACACCCATACAAGGCGCACCACCCCGTGATGTTTTACTCACTCCTACTAGTGAATGTAATGTAACACAAACCCATACAAGGCGCACCACCCCGTGATGTTTTTCTCACTCCTACTAGTGAATGTAATGTAACACACACCCATACAAGGCTCACCACTCCGTGATGTTTTTCTCACTCCTACTAGTGAACCTAATGTAACACACACCCATACAAGGCACACCAGCCCGTGATGTTTTTCTCACTCATACTAGTGAATGTAATGTAACACACACCCATACAAGGCGCACCGCCCCGTGATGGTTTTCTCACTCCTACTAGTGAATGTAATGTAACACACACCCATACAATGCGCACCGCCCCGTGATGTTTTTCTCACTCCTACTAGTGAATGTAATGTAACACACACCCATACAATGCGCACCACCCCGTGATGTTTTTCTCACTCCTACTAGGGAATCTAATGTAACACACACCCATACAACGTGCACCACCCCGTGATGTTTTTCTCACTCCTACTAGTGAATCTAATGTAACACACACCCATACAAGGCGCACGACCCCGTGATGTTTTTCTCACTAGTACTAGTGAATGTAATGTAACACACACCCATACAATGCGCACCACCCCGTGATGTTTTTCTCACTCCTACTAGTGAATGTAATGTAACACACACCCATACAAGGCGCACCACCCCGTGATGTTTATCTCACTCCTACTAGTGAATGTAATGTAACACACACCCACACAATGCGCACTACCGCGTGATGTTTTTCTCACTCCTACTAGTGAATCTAATGTAACACACACCCATACAATGTGCACCACCCCGTGAAGTTTTTCTCGCTCCTACTAGTGAATGTAATATAACACACACCCATACAATGCGCACCACCCCGTGATGTTTTTCGCACTGCTACTAGTGAATCTAATGTAATACACACCCATACAATGCGCACCACCCCGTGATGTGTTTCTCACTGCTACTAGTGAATCTAATGTAACACACACCCATACAATGCGCACCACCCCGTGATGTTTTTCTCACTCCTACTAGTGAATGTAATGTAACACACACCCATACACGGCGCACTACCCCGTGATGTTTTTCTCACTCCTACTAGTGAATGTAATTTAACACACACCCATACAAGGCGCACCACCCCGTGATGTTTTTCTCTCTCCTACTAGTGAATGTAATGTAACACACACCCATACAATGCGCACCATCCCGTGATGTTTTTCTCACTCCTACTAGTGAATGTAATGTAACACACACCCATACAAGGCGCACCACCCCGTGATGTTTTTCTCACTCCTACTAGTGAATGTAATGTAACACACACCCATACAAGGCGCACCACCCCGTGATGTTTTTCTCACTCCTACTAGTGAATGTAATGTAACACACACCCATACAAGGCGCACCACCCCGTGATGTTTTTCTCACTCCTACTAGTGAATCTAATGTAACACACACCCATACAAGGCGCACCACCCCGTGATGTTTTTCTCACTCCTACTAGTGAATGTAATGTAACACACACCCATACAAGGCGCACCAGCCCGTGATGTTTTTCTCACTCCTACTAGTGAATCTAATGTAACACACACCCATACAATGCGCACCACCCCGTGATGTTTTTCTCACTCCTACTAGTGAATCTAATGTAACACACACCCATAAAATGCGCACCACCCCGTGATGTTTTTCTCACTCCTACTAGTGAATGTAATGTAACACACACCCATACAATGCGCACCACCCCGTGATGTTTTTGTCACTCCTACTAGTGAATCTAATCTAACACACACCCATACAATGCGCACCACCCCGTGATGTTTTTCTCACTCCTACTAGTGAATGTAATGTAACACACACCCATACAATGCGCACCACCCCGTGATGTTTTTCTCACTCCTACTAGTGAATGTAATGTAACACACACCCATACAATGCGCACCACCCCGTGATGTTTTTCTCACTCCTACTAGTGAATGTAATGTAACACACACCCATACAAGGCGCACCACCCCGTGATGTTTTTCTCACTCCTACTAGTGAATGTAATGTAACACAAACCCATACAAGGCGCACCACCCCGTGATGTTTTTCTCACTCCTACTAGTGAATCTAATGTAACACACACCCATACAAGGCTCACCACCCCGTGATGTTTTTCTCACTCCTACTAGTGAACCTAATGTAACACACACCCATACAATGCGCACCACCCCGTGATGTTTTTCTCACTCATACTAGTGAATGTAATGTAACACACACCCATACAAGGCGCACCGCCCCGTGATGGTTTTCTCACTCCTACTAGTGAATGTAATGTAACACACACCCATACAATGCGCACCGCCCCGTGATGTTTTTCTCACTCCTACTAGTGAATGTAATGTAACACACACCCATACAATGCGCACCACCCCGTGATGTTTTTCTCACTCCTACTAGGGAATCTAATGTAACACACACCCATACAACGCGCACCACCCGTGATGTTTTTCTCACTCCTACTAGTGAATCTAATGTAACACACACCCATACAAGGCGCACCACCCCGTGATGTTTTTCTCACTCCTACTAGTGAATGTAATGTAACACACACCCATACAAGGCGCACCACCCCGTGATGTTTTTCTCACTCCTACTAGTGAATGTAATGTAACACACACCCATACAAGGCGCACCACCCCGTGATGTTTATCTCACTCCTACTAGTGAATGTAATGTAACACACACCCACACAATGCGCACTACCGCGTGATGTTTTTCTCACTCCTACTAGTGAATCTAATGTAACACACACCCATACAATGCGCACCACCCCGTGATGTTTTTCTCACTCCTACTAGTGAATGTAATATAACACACACCCATACAATGCGCACCACCCCGTGATGTTTTTCTCACTACTACTAGTGAATCTAATGTAACACACACCCATACAATGCGCACCACCCCGTGATGTGTTTCTCACTGCTACTAGTGAATCTAATGTAACACACACCCATACAATGCGCACCACCCCGTGATGTTTTTCTCACTCCTACTAATGAATGTAATGTAACACACACCCATACAAGGCGCACCACCCCGTGATGTTTTTCTCACTCCTACTAGTGAATCTAATGTAACACACACCCATACAAGGCGCACCACACCGTGATGTTTTTCTCACTCCTACTAGTGAATCTAATGTAACACACACCCATACAAGGCGCACCACCCCGTGATGTTTTTCTCACTCCTACTAGTGAATCTAATGTAACACACACCCATACAAGGCGCACCACCCCGTGATGTTTTTCTCACTCCTACTAGTGAATCTAATGTAACACACACCCATACAATGCGCACCAGCCCGTGATGTTTTTCTCACTCCTACTAGTGAATCTAATGTAACACACACCCATACAATGCGCACCACCCCGTGATGTTTTTCTCACTCCTACTAGTGATTCTAATGTAACACACACCCATACAATGCGCACCACCCCGTGATGTTTTTCTCACTCCTACTAGTGAATCTAATGTAACACACACCCATACAATGCGCACCACACCGTGATGTTTTTCTCACTCCTACTAGTGAATGTAACGTAACACACACCCATACAATGCGCACCACCCCGTGATGTTTTTCTCACTCCTAATAGTGAATGTAACGTAACACACACCCATACAAGGCGCACCACCCCGTGATGTTTTTCTCACTCCTACTAGTGAATGTAACGTAACACACACCCATACAAGGCGCACCACCCCGTGATGTTTTTCTCACTCCTACTAGTGAATGTAATGTAACACACACCCATACAAGGCGCACCACCCCGTGATGTTTTTCTCTCTCCTACTAGTGAATGTAATGTAACACACACCCATACAAGGCGCACCACCCCGTGATGTTTTTCTCACTCCTACTAGTGAATGTAATGTAACACACACCCATACAAGGCGCACCACCCCGTGATGTTTTTCTCACTCCTACTAGTGAATGTAATGTAACACACACCCATACAAGGCGCACCACCCCGTGATGTTTTTCTCACTCCTACTAGTGAATGTAATGTAACACACACCCATACAAGGCGCACCACCCCGTGATGTTTTTCTCACTCCTACTAGTGAATCTAATGTAACACACACCCATACAAGGCGCACCACCCCGTGATGTTTTTCTCACTCCTACTAGTGAATGTAATGTAACACACACCCATACAAGGCGAAACACCCCGTGATGTTTTTCTCACTCCTACTAGTGAATCTAATGTAACACACACCCATACAATGCGCACCACCCCGTGATGTTTTTGTCACTCCTACTAGTGAATCTAATGTAACACACACCCATACAATGCGCACCACCCCGTGATGTTTTTCTCACTCCTACTAGTGAATGTAATGTAACACACACCCATACAATGCGCACCACCCCGTGATGTTTTTCTCACTCCTACTAGTGAATCTAATGTAACACACACCCATACAATGCGCACCACCCCGTGATGTTTTTGTCACTCCTACTAGTGAATCTAATGTAACACACACCCATACAATGCGCACCACCCCGTGATGTTTTTCTCACTCCTACTAGTGAATGTAATGTAACACACACCCATACAATGCGCACCACCCCGTGATGTTTTTCTCACTCCTACTAGTGAATGTAATGTAACACACACCCATACAATGCGCACCACCCCGTGATGTTTTTCTCACTCCTACTAGTGAATGTAATGTAACACACACCCATACAATGCGCACCACCCCGTGATGTTTTTCTCACTCCTACTAGTGAATGTAATGTAACACACACCCATACAAGGCGCACCACCCCGTGATGTTTTACTCACTCCTACTAGTGAATGTAATGTAACACAAACCCATACAAGGCGCACCACCCCGTGATGTTTTTCTCACTCCTACTAGTGAATCTAATGTAACACACACCCATACAAGGCTCACCACTCCGTGATGTTTTTCTCACTCCTACTAGTGAACCTAATGTAACACACACCCATACAAGGCACACCACCCCGTGATGTTTTTCTCACTCATACTAGTGAATGTAATGTAACACACACCCATACAAGGCGCACCGCCCCGTGATGGTTTTCTCACTCCTACTAGTGAATGTAATGTAACACACACCCATACAATGCGCACCGCCCCGTGATGTTTTTCTCACTCCTACTAGTGAATGTAATGTAACACACACCCATACAATGCGCACCACCCCGTGATGTTTTTCTCACTCCTACTAGGGAATCTAATGTAACACACACCCATACAACGTGCACCACCCCGTGATGTTTTTCTCACTCCTACTAGTGAATCTAATGTAACACACACCCATACAAGGCGCACGACCCCGTGATGTTTTTCTCACTAGTACTAGTGAATGTAATGTAACACACACCCATACAATGCGCACCACCCCGTGATGTTTTTCTCACTCCTACTAGTGAATGTAATGTAACACACACCCATACAAGGCGCACCACCCCGTGATGTTTATCTCACTCCTACTAGTGAATGTAATGTAACACACACCCACACAATGCGCACTACCGCGTGATGTTTTTCTCACTCCTACTAGTGAATCTAATGTAACACACACCCATACAATGTGCACCACCCCGTGAAGTTTTTCTCGCTCCTACTAGTGAATGTAATATAACACACACCCATACAATGCGCACCACCCCGTGATGTTTTTCGCACTGCTACTAGTGAATCTAATGTAATACACACCCATACAATGCGCACCACCCCGTGATGTGTTTCTCACTGCTACTAGTGAATCTAATGTAACACACACCCATACAATGCGCACCACCCCGTGATGTTTTTCTCACTCCTACTAGTGAATGTAATGTAACACACACCCATACACGGCGCACCACCCCGTGATGTTTTTCTCACTCCTACTAGTGAATGTAATGTAACACACACCCATACAAGGCGCACCACCCCGTGATGTTTTTCTCTCTCCTACTAGTGAATGTAATGTAACACACACCCATACAATGCGCACCATCCCGTGATGTTTTTCTCACTCCTACTAGTGAATGTAATGTAACACACACCCATACAAGGCGCACCACCCCGTGATGTTTTTCTCACTCCTACTAGTGAATGTAATGTAACACACACCCATACAAGGCGCACCACCCCGTGATGTTTTTCTCACTCCTACTAGTGAATGTAATGTAACACACACCCATACAAGGCGCACCACCCCGTGATGTTTTTCTCACTCCTACTAGTGAATCTAATGTAACACACACCCATACAATGCGCACCACCCCGTGATGTTTTTCTCACTCCTACTAGTGAATGTAATGTAACACACACCCATACACGGCGCACCACCCCGTGATGTTTTTCTCACTCCTACTAGTGAATGTAATGTAACACACACCCATACAAGGCGCACCACCCCGTGATGTTTTTCTCTCTCCTACTAGTGAATGTAATGTAACACACACCCATACAATGCGCACCATCCCGTGATGTTTTTCTCACTCCTACTAGTGAATGTAATGTAACACACACCCATACAAGGCGCACCACCCCGTGATGTTTTTCTCACTCCTACTAGTGAATGTAATGTAACACACACCCATACAAGGCGCACCACCCCGTGATGTTTTTCTCACTCCTACTAGTGAATGTAATGTAACACACACCCATACAAGGCGCACCACCCCGTGATGTTTTTCTCACTCCTACTAGTGAATCTAATGTAACACACACCCATACAAGGCGCACCACCCCGTGATGTTTTTCTCACTCCTACTAGTGAATGTAATGTAACACACACCCATACAAGGCGCACCAGCCCGTGATGTTTTTCTCACTCCTACTAGTGAATCTAATGTAACACACACCCATACAATGCGCACCACCCCGTGATGTTTTTCTCACTCCTACTAGTGAATCTAATGTAACACACACCCATACAATGCGCACCACCCCGTGATGTTTTTCTCACTCCTACTAGTGAATGTAATGTAACACACACCCATACAATGCGCACCACCCCGTGATGTTTTTGTCACTCCTACTAGTGAATCTAATCTAACACACACCCATACAATGCGCACCACCCCGTGATGTTTTTCTCACTCCTACTAGTGAATGTAATGTAACACACACCCATACAATGCGCACCACCCCGTGATGTTTTTCTCACTCCTACTAGTGAATGTAATGTAACACACACCCATACAATGCGCACCACCCCGTGATGTTTTTCTCACTCCTACTAGTGAATGTAATGTAACACACACCCATACAAGGCGCACCACCCCGTGATGTTTTTCTCACTCCTACTAGTGAATGTAATGTAACACAAACCCATACAAGGCGCACCACCCCGTGATGTTTTTCTCACTCCTACTAGTGAATCTAATGTAACACACACCCATACAAGGCTCACCACCCCGTGATGTTTTTCTCACTCCTACTAGTGAACCTAATGTAACACACACCCATACAATGCGCACCACCCCGTGATGTTTTTCTCACTCATACTAGTGAATGTAATGTAACACACACCCATACAAGGCGCACCGCCCCGTGATGGTTTTCTCACTCCTACTAGTGAATGTAATGTAACACACACCCATACAATGCGCACCGCCCCGTGATGTTTTTCTCACTCCTACTAGTGAATGTAATGTAACACACACCCATACAATGCGCACCACCCCGTGATGTTTTTCTCACTCCTACTAGGGAATCTAATGTAACACACACACATACAACGCGCACCACCCGTGATGTTTTTCTCACTCCTACTAGTGAATCTAATGTAACACACACCCATACAAGGCGCACCACCCCGTGATGTTTTTCTCACTCCTACTAGTGAATGTAATGTAACACACACCCATACAAGGCGCACCACCCCGTGATGTTTTTCTCACTCCTACTAGTGAATGTAATGTAACACACACCCATACAAGGCGCACCACCCCGTGATGTTTATCTCACTCCTACTAGTGAATGTAATGTAACACACACCCACACAATGCGCACTACCGCGTGATGTTTTTCTCACTCCTACTAGTGAATCTAATGTAACACACACCCATACAATGCGCACCACCCCGTGATGTTTTTCTCACTCCTACTAGTGAATGTAATATAACACACACCCATACAATGCGAACCACCCCGTGATGTTTTTCTCACTACTACTAGTGAATCTAATGTAACACACACCCATACAATGCGCACCACCCCGTGATGTGTTTCTCACTGCTACTAGTGAATCTAATGTAACACACACCCATACAGTGCGCACCACCCCGTGATGTTTTTCTCACTCCTACTAATGAATGTAATGTAACACACACCCATACAAGGCGCACCACCCCGTGATGTTTTTCTCACTCCTACTAGTGAATCTAATGTAACACACACCCATACAAGGCGCACCACACCGTGATGTTTTTCTCACTCCTACTAGTGAATCTAATGTAACACACACCCATACAAGGCGCACCACCCCGTGATGTTTTTCTCACTCCTACTAGTGAATCTAATGTAACACACACCCATACAAGGCGCACCACCCCGTGATGTTTTTCTCACTCCTACTAGTGAATCTAATGTAACACACACCCATACAATGCGCACCAGCCCGTGATGTTTTTCTCACTCCTACTAGTGATTCTAATGTAACACACACCCATACAATGCGCACCACCCCGTGATGTTTTTCTCACTCCTACTAGTGATTCTAATGTAACACACACCCATACAATGCCCACCACCCCGTGATGTTTTTCTCACTCCTACTAGTGAATCTAATGTAACACACACCCATACAAGGCGCACCACCCCGTGATGTTTTTCTCACTCCTACTAGTGAATCTAATGTAACACACACGCATACAATGCGCACCAGCCCGTGATGTTTTTCTCACTCCTACTAGTGAATCTAATGTAACACACACCCATACAATGCGCACCACCCCGTGATGTTTTTCTCACTCCTTCTAGTGATTCTAATGTAACACACACCCATACAATGCGCACCACCCCGTGATGTTTTTCTCACTCCTACTAGTGAATGTAATGTAACACACACCCATACAAGGCGCACCACCCCGTGATGTTTTTCTCACTCCTACTAGTGAATGTAATGTAACACACACCCATACAAGGCGCACCACCCAGTGATGTTTTTCTCACTCCTACTAGTGAATGTAATGTAACACACACCCATACAAGGCGCACCACCCCGTGATGTTTTTCTCACTCCTACTAGTGAATGTAATGTAACACACACCCATACAAGGCGCACCACCCCGTGATGTTTTTCTCACTCCTACTAGTGAATCTAATGTAACACACACCCATACAATGCGCACCACCCCGTGATGTTTTTCTCACTCCTACTAGTGAATCTAATGTAACACACACCCATACAATGCGCACCACCCCGTGATGTTTTTCTCACTCCTACTAGTGAATCTAATGTAACACACACCCATACAATGCGCACCACCCCGTGATGTTTTTGTCACTCCTACTAGTGAATCCAATGTAACACACACCCATACAATGCGCACCACCCCGTGATGTTTTTCTCACTCCTACTAGTGAATGTAATGTAACACACACCCATACAATGCGCACCACCCCGTGATGTTTTTCTCACTCCTACTAGTTAATGTAATGTAACACACACCCATACAATGCGCACCACCCCGTGATGTTTTTCTCACTCCTACTAGTGAATGTAATGTAACACACACCCATACAAGGCGCACAACCCCGTGATGTTTTTCTCACTCCTACTAGTGAATGTAATGTAACACAAACCCATACAAGGCGCACCACCCCGTGATGTTTTTCTCACTCCTACTAGTGAATCTAATGTAACACACACCCATACAAGGCTCACCACCCCGTGATGTTTTTCTCACTCCTACTAGTGAACCTAATGTAACACACACCCATACAATGCGCACCACCCCGTGATGTTTTTCTCACTCCTACTAGTGAATGTAATGTAACACACACCCATACAATGCGCACCACCCCGTGATGTTTTTGTCACTCCTACTAGTGAATCTAATCTAACACACACCCATACAATGCGCAACACCCCGTGATGTTTTTCTCACTCCTACTAGTGAATGTAATGTAACACACACCCATACAATGCGCACCACACCGTGATGTTTTTCTCACTCCTACTAGTGAATGTAATGTAACACACACCCATACAATGCGCACCACCCCGTGATGTTTTTCTCACTCCTACTAGTGAATGTAATGTAACACACACCCATACAAGGCGCACCACCCCGTGATGTTTTTCTCACTCCTACTAGTGAATGTAATGTAACACAAACCCATACAAGGCGCACCACCCCGTGATGTTTTTCTCACTCCTACTAGTGAATCTAATGTAACACACACCCATACAAGGCTCACCACCCCGTGATGTTTTTCTCACTCCTACTAGTGAACCTAATGTAACACACACCCATACAATGCGCACCACCCCGTGATGTTTTTCTCACTCATACTAGTGAATGTAATGTAACACACACCCATACAAGGCGCACCGCCCCGTGATGGTTTTCTCACTCCTACTAGTGAATGTAATGTAACACACACCCATACAATGCGCACCGCCCCGTGATGTTTTTCTCACTCCTACTAGTGAATGTAATGTAACACACACCCATACAATGCGCACCACCCCGTGATGTTTTTCTCACTCCTACTAGGGAATCTAATGTAACACACACACATACAACGCGCACCACCCGTGATGTTTTTCTCACTCCTACTAGTGAATCTAATGTAACACACACCCATACAAGGCGCACCACCCCGTGATGTTTTTCTCACTCCTACTAGTGAATGTAATGTAACACACACCCATACAAGGCGCACCACCCCGTGATGTTTTTCTCACTCCTACTAGTGAATGTAATGTAACACACACCCATACAAGGCGCACCACCCCGTGATGTTTATCTCACTCCTACTAGTGAATGTAATGTAACACACACCCACACAATGCGCACTACCGCGTGATGTTTTTCTCACTCCTACTAGTGAATCTAATGTAACACACACCCATACAATGCGCACCACCCCGTGATGTTTTTCTCACTCCTACTAGTGAATGTAATATAACACACACCCATACAATGCGAACCACCCCGTGATGTTTTTCTCACTACTACTAGTGAATCTAATGTAACACACACCCATACAATGCGCACCACCCCGTGATGTGTTTCTCACTGCTACTAGTGAATCTAATGTAACACACACCCATACAATGCGCACCACCCCGTGATGTTTTTCTCACTCCTACTAATGAATGTAATGTAACACACACCCATACAAGGCGCACCACCCCGTGATGTTTTTCTCACTCCTACTAGTGAATCTAATGTAACACACACCCATACAAGGCGCACCACACCGTGATGTTTTTCTCACTCCTACTAGTGAATCTAATGTAACACACACCCATACAAGGCGCACCACCCCGTGATGTTTTTCTCACTCCTACTAGTGAATCTAATGTAACACACACCCATACAAGGCGCACCACCCCGTGATGTTTTTCTCACTCCTACTAGTGAATCTAATGTAACACACACCCATACAATGCGCACCAGCCCGTGATGTTTTTCTCACTCCTACTAGTGATTCTAATGTAACACACACCCATACAATGCGCACCACCCCGTGATGTTTTTCTCACTCCTACTAGTGATTCTAATGTAACACACACCCATACAATGCCCACCACCCCGTGATGTTTTTCTCACTCCTACTAGTGAATCTAATGTAACACACACCCATACAAGGCGCACCACCCCGTGATGTTTTTCTCACTCCTACTAGTGAATCTAATGTAACACACACGCATACAATGCGCACCAGCCCGTGATGTTTTTCTCACTCCTACTAGTGAATCTAATGTAACACACACCCATACAATGCGCACCACCCCGTGATGTTTTTCTCACTCCTTCTAGTGATTCTAATGTAACACACACCCATACAATGCGCACCACCCCGTGATGTTTTTCTCACTCCTACTAGTGAATGTAATGTAACACACACCCATACAAGGCGCACCACCCCGTGATGTTTTTCTCACTCCTACTAGTGAATGTAATGTAACACACACCCATACAAGGCGCACCACCCAGTGATGTTTTTCTCACTCCTACTAGTGAATGTAATGTAACACACACCCATACAAGGCGCACCACCCCGTGATGTTTTTCTCACTCCTACTAGTGAATGTAATGTAACACACACCCATACAAGGCGCACCACCCCGTGATGTTTTTCTCACTCCTACTAGTGAATCTAATGTAACACACACCCATACAATGCGCACCACCCCGTGATGTTTTTCTCACTCCTACTAGTGAATCTAATGTAACACACACCCATACAATGCGCACCACCCCGTGATGTTTTTCTCACTCCTACTAGTGAATCTAATGTAACACACACCCATACAATGCGCACCACCCCGTGATGTTTTTGTCACTCCTACTAGTGAATCCAATGTAACACACACCCATACAATGCGCACCACCCCGTGATGTTTTTCTCACTCCTACTAGTGAATGTAATGTAACACACACCCATACAATGCGCACCACCCCGTGATGTTTTTCTCACTCCTACTAGTTAATGTAATGTAACACACACCCATACAATGCGCACCACCCCGTGATGTTTTTCTCACTCCTACTAGTGAATGTAATGTAACACACACCCATACAAGGCGCACAACCCCGTGATGTTTTTCTCACTCCTACTAGTGAATGTAATGTAACACAAACCCATACAAGGCGCACCACCCCGTGATGTTTTTCTCACTCCTACTAGTGAATCTAATGTAACACACACCCATACAAGGCTCACCACCCCGTGATGTTTTTCTCACTCCTACTAGTGAACCTAATGTAACACACATCCATACAAGGCGCACCACCCCGTGATGTTTTTCTCACTCATACTAGTGAATGTAATGTAACACACACCCATACAAGGGGCACCACCCCGTGATGGTTTTCTCACTCCTACTAGTGAATGTAATGTAACACACACCCATACAATGCGCACCGCCCCGTGATGTTTTTCTCACTCCTACTAGTGAATGTAATGTAACACACACCCATACAATGCGCACCACCCCGTGATGTTTTTCTCACTCCTACTAGGGAATCTAATGTAACACACACCCATACAACGTGCACCACCCCGTGATGTTTTTCTCACTCCTACTAGTGAATATAATGTAACACACACCCATACAAGGCGCACCACCCCGTGATGTTTTTCTCACTAGTACTAGTGAATGTAATGTAACACACACCCATACAAGGCGCACCACCCCGTGATGTTTTTCTCACTCCTACTAGTGAATGTAATGTAACACACACCCATACAAGGCGCAACACCCCGTGATGTTTATCTCACTCCTATTAGTGAATGTAATGTAACACACCCCCACACAATGCGCACTACCGCGTGATGTTTTTCTCACTCCTACTAGTGAATCTAATGTAACACACACCCATACAATGCGCACCACCCCGTGAAGTTTTTCTCACTCCTACTAGTGAATGTAATATAACACACACCCATACAATGCGCACCACCCAGTGATGTTTTTCTCACTGCTACTAGTGAATCTAATGTAACACACACCCATACAATGCGCACCACCCCGTGATGTGTTTCTCACTGCTACTAGTGAATCTAATGTAACACACACCCATACAATGCGCACCACCCCGTGATGTTTTTCTCACTCCTACTAGTGAATGTAATGTAACACACACCCATTCAATGCGCACAACCCCGTGATATTTTTCTCACTCCTACAAGTGAATGTAATGTAACACACACCCATACAATGCGCATCACCCCGTGATGTTTTTCTCACTCCTACTAGTGAATGTAATGTAACACACACCCATACAATGCGCACCACCCCGTGATGTTTTTCTCACTCCTACTAGTGAATGTAATGTAACACACACCCATACAATGCGCACCACCCCGTGATGTTTTTCTCACTCCTACTAATAAATGTAATGTAACACACACCCATACAATGCGCACCACCCCGTGATGTTTTTCTCACTCCTACTAGTGAATGTAATGTAACACACACCCATACAATGCGCACCCCCCCGTGATGTTTTTCTCACTCCTACTAGTGAATCTAATGTAACACACACCCATACAAGGCGCACCACCCCGTGATGTTTTTCTCACTCCTACTAGTGAATCTAATGTAACACACACCCATACAAGGCGCACCACCCCGTGATGTTTTTCTCACTCCTACTAGTGAACCTAATGTAACACACACCCATACAATGCGCACCACCCCGTGATGTTTTTCTCACTCATACTAGTGAATGTAATGTAACACACACCCATACAAGGCGCACCGCCCCGTGATGGTTTTCTCACTCCTACTAGTGAATGTAATGTAACACACACCCATACAATGCGCACCGCCCCGTGATGTTTTTCTCACTCCTACTAGTGAATGTAATGTAACACACACCCATACAATGCGCACCACCCCGTGATGTTTTTCTCACTCCTACTAGGGAATCTAATGTAACACACACCCATACAACGCGCACCACCCCGTGATGTTTTTCTCACTCCTACTAGTGAATCTAATGTAACACACACCCATACAAGGCGCACCACCCCGTGATGTTTTTCTCACTCCTACTAGTGAATGTAATGTAACACACACCCATACAAGGCGCACCACCCCGTGATGTTTTTCTCACTCCTACTAGTGAATGTAATGTAACACACACCCATACAAGGCGCACCACCCCGTGATGTTTATCTCACTCCTACTAGTGAATGTAATGTAACACACAGCCACACAATGCGCACTACCGCGTGATGTTTTTCTCACTCCTACTAGTGAATCTAATGTAACACACACCCATACAATGCGCACCACCCCGTGATGTTTTTCTCACTCCTACTAATGAATGTAATGTAACACACACCCATACAAGGCGCACCACCCCGTGATGTTTTTCTCACTCCTACTAGTGAATCTAATGTAACACACACCCATACAAGGCGCACCACACCGTGATGTTTTTCTCACTCCTACTAGTGAATCTAATGTAACACACACCCATACAAGGCGCACCACCCTGTGATGTTTTTCTCACTCCTACTAGTGAATCTAATGTAACACACACCCATACAAGGCGCACCACCCCGTGATGTTTTTCTCACTCCTACTAGTGAATCTAATGTAACACACACCCATACAATGCGCACCAGCCCGTGATGTTTTTCTCACTCCTACTAGTGATTCTAATGTAACACACACCCATACAATGCGCACCACCCCGTGATGTTTTTCTCACTCCTACTAGTGATTCTAATGTAACACACACCCATACAATGCGCACCACACCGTGATGTTTTTCTCACTCCTACTAGTGAATCTAATGTAACACACACCCATACAAGGCGCACCACCCCGTGATGTTTTTCTCACTCCTATTAGTGAATCTAATGTAACACACACCCATACAATGCGCACCACCCCGTGATATTTTTCTCACTCCTACTAGTGAATCTAACGTAACACACACCCATACAATGCGCACCACCCCGTGATGTTTTTCTCACTCCTTCTAGTGATTCTAATGTAACACACACCCATACAATGCGCACCACCCCGTGATGTTTTTCTCACTCCTAATAGTGAATGTAACGTAACACACACCCATACAAGGCGCACCACCCCGTGATGTTTTTCTCACTCCTACTAGTGAATGTAACGTAACACACATCCATACAAGGCGCACCACCCCGTGATGTTTTTCTAACTCCTACTAGTGAATGTAATGTAACACACACCCATACAAGGCGCACCACCCCGTGATGTTTTTCTCTCTCCTACTAGTGAATGTAATGTCACACACACCCATACAAGGCGCACCACTCCGTGATGTTTTTCTCACTCCTACTAGTGAATGTAATGTAACACACACCCATACAAGGCGCACCACCCCGTGATGTTTTTCTCACTCCTACTAGTGAATGTAATGTAACACACACCCATACAAGGCGCACCACCCCGTGATGTTTTTCTCACTCCTACTAGTGAATCTAATGTAACACACACCCATACAAGGCGCACCACCCAGTGATGTTTTTCTCACTCCTACTAGTGAATGTAATGTAACACACACCCATACAAGGCGCACCACCCCGTGATGTTTTTCTCACTCCTACTAGTGAATGTAATGTAACACACACCCATACAAGGCGCACCACCCCGTGATGTTTTTCTCACTCCTACTAGTGAATCTAATGTAACACACACCCATACAATGCGCACCACCCCGTGATGTTTTTCTCACTCCTACTAGTGAATCTAATGTAACACACACCCATACAATGCGCACCACCCCGTGATGTTTTTCTCACTCCTACTAGTGAATCTAATGTAACACACACCCATAAAATGCGCACCACCCCGTGATGTTTTTGTCACTCCTACTAGTGAATCTAATGTAACACACACCCATACAATGCGCACCACCCCGTGATGTTTTTCTCACTCCTACTAGTGAATGTAATGTAACACACACCCATACAATGCGCACCACCCCGTGATGTTTTTCTCACTCCTACTAGTGAATGTAATGTAACACACACCCATACAATGCGCACCACCCCGTGATGTTTTTCTCACTCCTACTAGTGAATGTAATGTAACACACACCCATACAAGGCGCACAACCCCGTGATGTTTTTCTCACTCCTACTAGTGAATGTAATGTAACACAAACCCATACAAGGCGCACCACCCCGTGATGTTTTTCTCACTCCTACTAGTGAATCTAATGTAACACACACCCATACAAGGCTCACCACCCCGTGATGTTTTTCTCACTCCTACTAGTGAACCTAATGTAACACACATCCATACAAGGCGCACCACCCCGTGATGTTTTTCTCACTCATACTAGTGAATGTAATGTAACACACACCCATACAAGGCGCACCACCCCGTGATGGTTTTCTCACTCCTACTAGTGAATGTAATGTAACACACACCCATACAATGCGCACCGCCCCGTGATGTTTTTCTCACTCCTACTAGTGAATGTAATGTAACACACACCCATACAATGCGCACCACCCCGTGATGTTTTTCTCACTCCTACTAGGGAATCTAATGTAACACACACCCATACAACGTGCACCACCCCGTGATGTTTTTCTCACTCCTACTAGTGAATATAATGTAACACACACCCATACAAGGCGCACCACCCCGTGATGTTTTTCTCACTAGTACTAGTGAATGTAATGTAACACACAACCATACAAGGCGCACCACCCCGTGATGTTTTTCTCACTCCTACTAGTGAATGTAATGTAACACACACCCATACAAGGCGCAACACCCCGTGATGTTTATCTCACTCCTACTAGTGAATGTAATGTAACACACCCCCACACAATGCGCACTACCGCGTGATGTTTTTCTCACTCCTACTAGTGAATCTAATGTAACACACACCCATACAATGCGCACCACCCCGTGAAGTTTTTCTCACTCCTACTAGTGAATGTAATATAACACACACCCATACAATGCGCACCACCCAGTGATGTTTTTCTCACTGCTACTAGTGAATGTAATGTAACACACACCCATACAATGCGCACCACCCCGTGATGTGTTTCTCACTGCTACTAGTGAATCTAATGTAACACACACCCATATAATGCGCACCACCCCGTGATGTTTTTCTCACTCCTACTAGTGAATTTAATGTAACACACACCCATACAAGGCGCACCACCCCGTGATGTTTTTCTCACTCCTACTAGTGAATCTAATGTAACACACACCCATACAAGGCGCACCACCCCGTGATGTTTTTCTCACTCCTACTAGTGAATCTAATGTAACACACACCCATACAAGGCGCACCACCCCGTGATGTTTTTCTCACTCCTACTAGGGAATCTAATGTAACACACACCCATACAAGGCACACCACCCCGTGATGTTTTTCTCACTCCTACTAGTGAATCTAATGTAACACACACCCATACAATGCGCACCAGCCCGTGATGTTTTTCTCACTCCTACTAGTGAATCTAATGTAACACACACCCATACAATGCGCACCACCCCGTGATGTTTTTCTCACTCCTACTAGTGATTCTAATGTAACACACACCCATACAATGCGCACCACCCCGTGATGTTTTTCTCACTCCTACTAGTGAATCTAATGTAACACACACCCATACAATGCGCACCACCCCGTGATGTTTTTCTCACTCCTACTAGTGAATGTAACGTAACACACACCCATACAATGCGCACCACCCCGTGATGTTTTTCTCACTCCTAATAGTGAATGTAACGTAACACACACCCATACAAGGCGCACCACCCCGTGATGCTTTTCTCACTCCTACTAGTGAATGTAACGTAACACACACCCATACAATGCGCACCACCCCGTGATGTTTTTCTCACTCCTACTAGTGAATGTAATGTAACACACACCCATACAAGGGGCACCACCCCGTGATGTTTTTCTCACTCCTACTAGTGAATCTAATGTAACACACACCCATACAATGCGCACCACCCCGTGATGTTTTTCTCACTCCTACTAGTGAATCTAATGTAACACACAGCCATACAATGCGCACCACCCCGTGATGTTTTTCTCACTCCTACTAGTGAATCTAATGTAACACACACCCATACAATGCGCACCACCCCGTGATGTTTTTGTCACTCCTACTAGTGAATCTAATGTAACACACACCCATACAATGCGCACCACCCCGTGATGTTTTTCTCACTCCTACTAGTGAATGTAATGTAACACACACCCATACAATGCGCACCACCCCGTGATGTTTTTCTCACTCCTACTAGTGAATGTAATGTAACACACACCCATACAATGCGCACCACCCCGTGATGTTTTTCTCACTCCTACTAGTGAATGTAATGTAACACACACCCATACAAGGCGCACCACCCCGTGATGTTTTTCTCACTCCTACTAGTGAATGTAATGTAACACAAACCCATACAAGGCGCACCACCCCGTGATGTTTTTCTCACTCCTACTAGTGAATCTAATGTAACACACACCCATACAAGGCTCACCACCCCGTGATGTTTTTCTCACTCCTACTAGTGAACCTAATGTAACACACACCCATACAAGGCGCACCACCCCGTGATGTTTTTCTCACTCATACTAGTGAATGTAATGTAACACACACCCATACAATGCGCACCGCCCCGTGATGTTTTTCTCACTCCTATTAGTGAATGTAATGTAACACACACCCATACAATGCGCACCACCCCGTGATGTTTTTCTCACTCCTACTAGGGAATCTAATGTAACACACACCCATACAACGTGCACCACCCCGTGATGTTTTTCTCACTCCTACTAGTGAATATAATGTAACACACACCCATACAAGGCGCACCACCCCGTGATGTTTTTCTCACTAGTACTAGTGAATGTAATGTAACACACACCCATACAAGGCGCACCACCCCGTGATGTTTTTCTCACTCCTACTAGTGAATGTAATGTAACACACACCCATACAAGGCGCAACACCCCGTGATGTTTATCTCACTCCTACTAGTGAATGTAATGTAACACACACCCACACAATGCGCACTACCGCGTGATGTTTTTCTCACTCCTACTAGTGAATCTAATGTAACACACACCCATACAATGCGCACCACCCCGTGAAGTTTTTCTCACTGCTACTAGTGAATCTAATGTAACACACACCCATACAATGCGCACCACCCCGTGATGTGTTTCTCTCTGCTACTAGTGAATCTAATGTAACACACACCCATACAATGCGCACCACCCCGTGATGTTTTTCTCACTCCTACTAGTGAATGTAATGTAACACACACCCATACAAGGCGCACCACCCCGTGATGTTTTTCTCACTCCTACTAGTGAATCTAATGTAACACACACCCATACAAGGCGCACCACCCCGTGATGTTTTTCTCACTCCTACTAGTGAATCTAATGTAACACACACCCATACAAGGCGCACCACCCCGTGATGTTTTTCTCACTCCTACTAGTGAATCTAATGTAACACACACCCATACAAGGCACACCACCCCGTGATGTTTTTCTCACTCCTACTAGTGAATCTAATGTAACAAACACCCATACAATGCGCACCAGCCCGTGATGTTTTTCTCACTCCTACTAGTGAATCTAATGTAACACACACCCATACAATGCGCACCACCCCGTGATGTTTTTCTCACTCCTACTAGTGATTCTAATGTAACACACACCCATACAATGCGCACCACCCCGTGATGTTTTTCTCACTCCTACTAGTGAATCTAATGTAACACACACCCATACAATGCGCACCACCCCGTGATGTTTTTCTCACTCCTACTAGTGAATGTAATGTAACACACACCCATACAAGGCGCACCACCCCGTGATGTTTTTCTCACTCCTACTAGTGAATCTAATGTAACACACACCCATACAAGGCGCACCACCCCGTGATGTTTTTCTCACTCCTACTAGTGAATCTAATGTAACACACACCCATACAAGGCGCACCACCCCGTGATGTTTTTCTCACTCCTAATAGTGATTCTAATGTAACACACACCCATACAAGGCGCACCACCCCGTGATGTTTTTCTCACTCCTACTAGTGAATCTAATGTAACACACACCCATACAATGCGCACCAGCCCGTGATGTTTTTCTCACTCCTACTAGTGAATCTAATGTAACACACACCCATACAATGCGCACCACTCCGTGATGTTTTTCTCACTCCTACTAGTGATTCTAATGTAACACACACCCATACAATGCGCACCACCCCGTGATGTTTTTCTCACTCCTACTAGTGAATCTAATGTAACACACACCCATACAATGCGCACCACCCCGTGATGTTTTTCTCACTCCTACTAGTGAATGTAACGTAACACACACCCATACAATGCCCACCACCCCGTGATGTTTTTCTCACTCCTAATAGTGAATGTAACGTAACACACACCCATACAAGGCGCACCACCCCATGATGTTTTTCTCACTCCTACTAGTGATTGTAACGTAACACACACCCATACAAGGCGCACCACCCCGTGATGTTTTTCTCACTCCTAATAGTGAATGTAATGTAACACACACCCATACAAGGCGCACCACCCCGTGATGTTTTTCTCACTCCTACTAGTGAATGTAATGTAACACACACCCATACAAGGCGCACCACCCCGTGATGTTTTTCTCACTCCTACTAGTGAATGTAATGTAACACACACCCATACAAGGCGCACCACCCCGTGATGTTTTTCTCACTCCTACTAGTGAATGTAATGTAACACACACCCATACAAGGCGCACCACCTCGTGATGTTTTTCTCACTCCTACTAGTGAATCTAATGTAACACACACCCATACAAGGCGCACCACCCCGTGATGTTTTTCTCACTCCTACTAGTGAATGTAATGTAACACACACCCATACAAGGCGCACCACCCCGTGATGTTTTTCTCACTCCTACTAGTGAATGTAATGTAACACACACACATACAAGGCGCACCACCCCGTGATGTTTTTCTCACTCCTACTAGTGAATGTAATGTAACACACACCCATACAAGGCTCACCACCCCGTGATGTTTTTCTCACTCCTACTAGTGAACCTAATGTAACACACACCCATACAAGGCGCACAACCCCGTGATGTTTTTCTCACTCCTACTAGTGAATGTAATGTAACACACACCCATACAAGGCGCACCACACCGTGATGGTTTTCTCACTCCTACTAGTGAATGTAATGTAACACACACCCACACAAGGCGCACCGCCCCGTGATGTTTTTCTCACTCCTACTAGTGAATGTAATGTAACACACACCCATACAATGCGCACCACCCCGTGATGTTTTTCTCACTCCTACTAGGGAATCTAATGTAACACACACCCATACAACGCGCACCACCCCGTGATGTTTTTCTCACTCCTACTAGTGAATCTAATGTAACACACACCCATACAAGGCGCACCACCCCGTGATGTTTTTCTCACTCCTACTAGTGAATCTAATGTAACACACACCCATACAAGGCGCACCACCCCGTGATGTTTTTCTCACTCCTACTAGTGAATGTAATGTAACACACACCCATACAAGGCGCACCACCCCGTGATGTTTTTCTCACTCCTACTAGTGAATGTAATGTAACACACACCCATACAAGGCGCACCACCCCGTGATGTTTATCTCACTCCTACTAGTGAATGTAATGTAACACACACCCACACAATGTGCACTACCGCGTGATGTTTTTCTCACTCCTACTAGTGAATCTAATGTAACACACACCCATACAATGCGCACCACCCCGTGATGTTTTTCTCACTCCTACTAGTGAATGTAATATAACACACACCCATACAATGCGCACCACCCCGTGATGTTTTTCTCACTACTACTAGTGAATCTAATGTAACACACACCCATACAATGCGCACCACCCCGTGATGTGTTTCTCACTGCTACTAGTGAATCTAATGTAACACACACCCATACAATGCGCACCACCCCGTGATGTTTTTCTCACTCCTACTAGTGAATGTAATGTAACACACACTCATACAAGGCGCACCACCCCGTGATGTTTTTCTCACTCCTACTAGTGAATCTAATGTAACACACACCCATACAAGGCGCACCACACCGTGATGTTTTTCTCACTCCTACTAGTGAATCTAATGTAACACACACCCATACAAGGCGCACCACCCCGTGATGTTTTTCTCACTCCTACTAGTGAATCTAATGTAACACACACCCATACAAGGCGCACCACCCCGTGATGTTTTTCTCACTCCTACTAGTGAATCTAATGTAACACACACCCATACAATGCGCACCAGCCCGTGATGTTTTTCTCACTCCTACTAGTGAATCTAATGTAACACACACCCATACAATGCGCACCACCCCGTGATGTTTTTCTCACTCCTACTAGTGATTCTAATGTAACACACACCCATACAATGCGCACTACCACGTGATGTTTTTCTCACTCCTACTAGTGAATCTAATGTAACACACACCCATACAATGCGCACCACCTCGTGATGTTTTTCTCACTCCTACTAGTGAATGTAACGTAACACACACCCATACAATGCGCACCACCCCGTGATGTTTTTCTCACTCCTAATAGTGAATGTAACGTAACACACACCCATACAAGGCGCACCACCCCGTGATGTTTTTCTCACTCCTACTAGGGAATGTAACGTAACACACACCCATACAAGGCGCACCACCCCGTGATGTTTTTCTCACTCCTACTAGTGAATGTAATGTAACACACACCCATACAAGGCGCACCACCCCGTGATGTTTTTCTCTCTCCTACTAGTGAATGTAATGTAACACACACCCATACAAGGCGCACCACCCTGTGATGTTTTTCTCACTCCTACTAGTGAATGTAATGTAACACACACCCATACAAGGCGCACCACCCCGTGATGTTTTTCTCACTCCTACTAGTGAATGTAATGTAACACACACCCATACAAGGCGCACCACCCCGTGATGTTTTTCTCACTCCTACTAGTGAATGTAATGTAACACACACCCATACAAGGCGCACCACCCCGTGATGTTTTTCTCACTCCTACTAGTGAATCTAATGTAACACACACCCATACAAGGCGCACCACCCCGTGATGTTTTTCTCACTCCTACTAGTGAATGTAATGTAACACACACCCATACAAGGCGCAACACCCCGTGATGTTTTTCTCACTCCTACTAGTGAATCTAATGTAACACACACCCATACAAGGCGCACCACCCCGTGATGTTTTTCTCACTCCTACTAGTGAATCTAATGTAACACACAGCCATACAATGCGCACCACCCCGTGATGTTTTTCTCACTCCTACTAGTGAATCTAATGTAACACACACCCATACAATGCGCACCACCCCGTGATGTTTTTGTCACTCCTACTAGTGAATCTAATGTAACACACACCCATACAATGCGCACCACCCCGTGATGTTTTTCTCACTCCTACTAGTGAATGTAATGTAACACACACCCATACAATGTGCACCACCCCGTGATGTTTTTCTCACTCCTACTAGTGAATGTAATGTAACACACACCCATACAATGCGCACCACCCCGTGATGTTTTTCTCACTCCTACTAGTGAATGTAATGTAACACACACCCATACAATGCGCACCACCCCGTGATGTTTTTCTCACTCCTACTAGTGAATGTAATGTAACACACACCCATACAAGGCGCACCACCCCGTGATGTTTTTCTCACTCCTACTAGTGAATGTAATGTAACACAAACCCATACAAGGCACACCACCCCGTGATGTTTTTCTCACTCCTACTAGTGAATCTAATGTAACACACACCCATACAAGGCTCACCACTCCGTGATGTTTTTCTCACTCCTACTAGGGAATCTAATGTAACACACACCCATACAAGGCGCACCACCCCGCGATGTTTTTCTCACTCCTACTAGTGAATCTAATGTAACACACACCCATACAACGTGCACCACCCCGTGATATTTTTCTCACTCCTACTAGTGAATCTAATGTAACACACACCCATACAATGCGCACCGCCCCGTGATGTTTTTCGCACTGCTACTAGTGAATCTAATGTAACACACACCCATACAATGCGCACCACCCCGTGATTTTTTTCGCACTGCTACTAGTGAATCTAATGTAACACACACCCATACAATGCGCACCACCCCGTGATGTTTTTCTCACTCCTACTAGTGAATGTAATGTAACACACACCCATACAATGCGCACCACCCCGTGATGTTTTTCTCACTCCTACTAGTGAATCTAATGTAACACACACCCTTACAATGCGCACCACCCCGCGATGTTTTTCAGAAACCTATCCTATATTGCCACAGCATGTTCCCTGACCTCCCCATGCTGACCACCCCGCGGTGCTTTTCTCCATCCTACATTGCCACTCACTGCCTATCCTAATTCAGACCCTCCGATTCACACCACCCCGTGATGTTTTTCTCACTCCTACTAGTGAATGTAATGTAACACACTCCCATATAATGTGCCCCACCCCGTGATGTTTTTCTCACTCTTACTAGTGAATGTAATATAACACACACCCATACAATGCGCACCACCCGGTGATATTTTTCTCACTCCTACTAGTGAATGTAATGTAACACACACCCATACAATGCGCACCACCCCGTGATGTTTTTCTCACTCCTACTAGTGAATGTAATGTAACACACACCCATACAATGCACACCACCCCGTGATGATTTTCTCTCTCCTACTAGTGAATGTAATGTAACACACACCCATACAATGCGCACCACCCCGTGATGTTTTTGTCACTCCTACTAGTGAATGTAATGTAACACACACCCATACAATGCGCACCACCCCGTGATGTTTTTCTCACTGCTACTAGTGAATGTAATGTAACACACACCCATACAATGCGCACCACCCCGTGATGTTTTTCTCACTCCTACTAGTGAATCTAATGTAACACACACCCATACAATGCGCACCACCCGTGATGTTTTTCTCACTGCTACTAGTGAATCTAATGTAACACACACCCATACAATGCGCACCACCCCGTGATGTTTTTCTCACTGCTACTAGTGAATCTAATGTAACACACACCCATACAATGCGCACCACCCCGTGATGTTTTTCTCACTGCTACTAGTGAATCTTATGTAACACACATCCATACAATGCGCACCACCCCGTGATGTTTTTCTCACTGCTACTAGTGAATGTAATGTAACACACACCCATACGATGCGCACCACCCCGTGATGTTTTTCTCACTCCTACTAGTGAATGTAATGTAACACACACCCATACAAGGCGCACCACCCCGTGATGTTTTTCTCACTCCTACTAGTGAATGTAATGTAACACACACCCATACAAGGCGCACCACCCCGTGATGTTTATCTCACTCCTACTAGTGAATGTAATGTAACACACACCCACACAATGTGCACTACCGCGTGATGTTTTTCTCACTCCTACTAGTGAATCTAATGTTACACACACCCATACAATGCGCACCACCCCGTGATGTTTTTCTCACTCCTACTAGTGAATGTAATATAACACACACCCATACAATGCGCACCACCCCGTGATGTTTTTCTCACTACTACTAGTGAATCTAATGTAACACACACCCATACAATGCGCACCACCCCGTGATGTTTTTCTCACTCCTAATAGTGAATGTAACGTAACACACACCCATACAAGGCGCACCACCCCGTGATGTTTTTCTCACTCCTACTAGGGAATGTAACGTAACACACACCCATACAAGGCGCACCACCCCGTGATGTTTTTCTCACTCCTACTAGTGAATGTAATGTAACACACACCCATACAAGGCGCACCACCCCGTGATGTTTTTCTCTCTCCTACTAGTGAATGTAATGTAACACACACCCATACAAGGCGCACCACCCTGTGATGTTTTTCTCACTCCTACTAGTGAATGTATTGTAACACACACCCATACAAGGCGCACCACCCCGTGATGTTTTTCTCACTCCTACTAGTGAATGTAATGTAACACACACCCATACAAGGCGCACCACCCCGTGATGTTTTTCTCACTCCTACTAGTGAATGTAATGTAACACACACCCATACAAGGCGCACCACCCCGTGATGTTTTTCTCACTCCTACTAGTGAATCTAATGTAACACACACCCATACAAGGCGCACCACCCCGTGATGTTTTTCTCACTCCTACTAGTGAATGTAATGTAACACACACCCATACAAGGCGCAACACCCCGTGATGTTTTTCTCACTCCTACTAGTGAATCTAATGTAACACACACCCATTCAAGGCGCACCACCCCGTGATGTTTTTCTCACTCCTACTAGTGAATCTAATGTAACACACAGCCATACAATGCGCACCACCCCGTGATGTTTTTCTCACTCCTACTAGTGAATCTAATGTAACACACACCCATACAATGCGCACCACCCCGTGATGTTTTTGTCACTCCTACTAGTGAATCTAATGTAACACACACCCATACAATGCGCACCACCCCGTGATGTTTTTCTCACTCCTACTAGTGAATGTAATGTAACACACACCCATACAATGTGCACCACCCCGTGATGTTTTTCTCACTCCTACTAGTGAATGTAATGTAACACACACCCATACAATGCGCACCACCCCGTGATGTTTTTCTCACTCCTACTAGTGAATGTAATGTAACACACACCCATACAATGCGCACCACCCCGTGATGTTTTTCTCACTCCTACTAGTGAATGTAATGTAACACACACCCATACAAGGCGCACCACCCCGTGATGTTTTTCTCACTCCTACTAGTGAATGTAATGTAACACAAACCCATACAAGGCACACCACCCCGTGATGTTTTTCTCACTCCTACTAGTGAATCTAATGTAACACACACCCATACAAGGCTCACCACTCCGTGATGTTTTTCTCACTCCTACTAGGGAATCTAATGTAACACACACCCATACAAGGCGCACCACCCCGTGATGTTTTTCTCACTCCTACTAGTGAATCTAATGTAACACACACCCATACAACGTGCACCACCCCGTGATATTTTTCTCACTCCTACTAGTGAATCTAATGTAACACACACCCAGACAATGCGCACCACCCCGTGATGTTTTTCTCACTCCTACTAGGGAATCTAATGTAACACACACCCATACAACGTGCACCACACCGTGATGTTTTTCTCACTCCTACTAGTGAATCTAATGTAACACACACCCATACAAGGCGCACCACCCCGTGATGTTTTTCTCACTCCTACTAGTGAATCTAATGTAACACACACCCATACAACGTGCACCACCCCGTGATATTTTTCTCACTCCTACTAGTGAATCTAATGTAACACACACCCATACAATGCGCACCGCCCCGTGATGTTTTTCGCACTGCTACTAGTGAATCTAATGTAACACACACCCATACAATGCGCACCACCCCGTGATTTTTTTCGCACTGCTACTAGTGAATCTAATGTAACACACACCCATACAATGCGCACCACCCCGTGATGTTTTTCTCACTCCTACTAGTGAATGTAATGTAACACACACCCATACAATGCGCACCACCCCGTGATGTTTTTCTCACTCCTACTAGTGAATCTAATGTAACACACACCCTTACAATGCGCACCACCCCGCGATGTTTTTCAGAAACCTATCCTATATTGCCACAGCATGTTCCCTGACCTCCCCATGCTGACCACCCCGCGGTGCTTTTCTCCATCCTACATTGCCACTCACTGCCTATCCTAATTCAGACCCTCCGATTCACACCACCCCGTGATGTTTTTCTCACTCCTACTAGTGAATGTAATGTAACACACTCCCATATAATGTGCCCCACCCCGTGATGTTTTTCTCACTCTTACTAGTGAATGTAATATAACACACACCCATACAATGCGCACCACCCGGTGATATTTTTCTCACTCCTACTAGTGAATGTAATGTAACACACACCCATACAATGCGCACCACCCCGTGATGTTTTTCTCACTGCTACTAGTGAATGTAATGTAACACACACCCATACAATGCGCACCACCCCGTGATGTTTTTCTCACTCCTACTAGTGAATCTAATGTAACACACACCCATACAATGCGCACCACCCGTGATGTTTTTCTCACTGCTACTAGTGAATCTAATGTAACACACACCCATACAATGCGCACCACCCCGTGATGTTTTTCTCACTGCTACTAGTGAATCTAATGTAACACACACCCATACAATGCGCACCACCCCGTGATGTTTTTCTCACTGCTACTAGTGAATCTTATGTAACACACATCCATACAATGCGCACCACCCCGTGATGTTTTTCTCACTGCTACTAGTGAATCTAATGTAACACACACCCATACAATGCGCACTACCCTGTGATGTTTTTCTCACTGCTACTAGTGAACGTAATGTAACACACACCCATACAATGCGCACCACCCCGTGATGTTTTTCTCACTGCTACTAGTGAATGTAATGTAACACACACCCATACAATGCGCACCACCCCGTGATGTTTTTCTCACTGCTACTAGTGAATGTAATGTAACACACACCCATACAATGCGCACCACCCCGTGATGTTTTTCTCACTCCTACTAATGTATGTATTGTAACACACACCCATACAATGCGCACCACCCCGTGATGTTTATCTCACTCCTACTAGTGAATGTAATGTAACACACACCCACACAATGCGCACTACCGCGTGATGTTTTTCTCACTCCTACTAGTGAATCTAATGTAACACACACCCATACAATGCGCACCACCCCGTGATGTTTTTCTCACTCCTACTAGTGAATGTAATGTAACACACACCCATACAATGCGCACCACCCCGTGATGTTTTTCTCACTGCTACTAGTGAATCTAATGTAACACACACCCATACAATGCGCACCACCCCGTGATGTTTTTCTCACTGCTACTAGTGAATGTAATGTAACACACACCCATACAATGCGCACCACCCCGTGATGTTTTTCTCACTGCTACTAGTGAATGTAATGTAACACACACCCATACAATGCGCACCACCCCATGATGTTTTTCTCACTGCTACTAGTGAATGTAATGTAACAGAAACCCATACAATGCGCACCACCCCGTGATGTTTTTCTCACTCCTACTAGTGTATGTATTGTAACACACTCCCATACAATGTGCACCACCCCGTGATGTTTATCTCACTCCTACTAGTGAATGTAATGTAACACACACCCATACAATGCGCACCACCCCGTGATGTTTTTCTCACTCCTACTAGTGAATCTAATGTAACACACACCCATACAAGGCGCATCACCCCGTGATGTTTTTCTCACTCCTACTAGTGAATGTAATGTAACACACACCCATACAATGCGCTCCACCCCGTGATGTTTTTCTCACTGGTACTAGTGAATCTAATGTAACACACACCCATACAATGCGCACCACCCCGTGATGTTTTTCTCACTCCTACTAGTGAATCTAATGTAACACACACCCATACAATGCGCACCACCCCGTGATGTTTTTCTCACTGCTACTAGTGAAACTAATGTAACACACACCCATACAATGCGCACCACACCGTGATCTTTTTCTCACTGCTACTAGTGAATCTAATGTAACACACACCCATACAATGCGCACCACCCCGTGATCTTTTTCTCACTGCTACTAGTGAATCTAATGTAACACACACCCTTACAATGCGCACCACCCCGCGATGTTTTTCAGAAACCTATCCTATATTGCCACAGCATGTTCCCTGACCTCCCCATGCTGACCACCCCGCGGTGCTTTTCTCCATCCTACATTGCCACTCACTGCCTATCCTAATTCAGACCCTCCGATTCACACCACCCCGTGATGTTTTTCTCACTCCTACTAGTGAATGTAATGTAACACACTCCCATATAATGTGCCCCACCCCGTGATGTTTTTCTCACTCTTACTAGTGAATGTAATATAACACACACCCATACAATGCGCACCACCCGGTGATATTTTTCTCACTCCTACTAGTGAATGTAATGTAACACACACCCATACAATGCGCACCACCCCGTGTTGTTTTTCTCACTCCTACTAGTGAATGTAATGTAACACACACCCATACAATGCGCACCACCCCGTCATGTTTTTCTCACTCCTATTAGTGAATGTAATGTAACACACACCCATACAATGCGCACCACCCCGTGATGTTTTTCTCACTCCTATTAGTGAATGTAATGTAACACACACTGATACAATGCGCACCACCCCGTTATGTTTTTCTCACTCCTACTAGTGAATGTAATGTAACACACACCCATACAATGCGCACCACCCCGTGATGTTTTTCTCACTCCTACTAGTGAATGTAATGTAACACACACCCATAAAATGCACACCACCCCGTGATGATTTTCTCTCTCCTACTAGTGAATGTAATGTAACACACACCCATACAATGCGCACCACCCCGTGATGTTTTTGTCACTCCTACTAGTGAATGTAATGTAACACACACCCATACAATGCGCACCACCCCGTGATGTTTTTCTCACTGCTACTAGTGAATGTAATGTAACACACACCCATACAATGCGCACCACCCCGTGATGTTTTTCTCACTCCTACTAGTGAATCTAATGTAACACACACCCATACAATGCGCACCACCCGTGATGTTTTTCTCACTGCTACTAGTGAATCTAATGTAACACACACCCATACAATGCGCACCACCCCGTGATGTTTTTCTCACTGCTACTAGTGAATCTAATGTAACACACACCCATACAATGCGCACCACCCCGTGATGTTTTTCTCACTGCTACTAGTGAATCTTATGTAACACACATCCATACAATGCGCACCACCCCGTGATGTTTTTCTCACTGCTACTAGTGAATCTAATGTAACACACACCCATACAATGCGCACTACCCTGTGATGTTTTTCTCACTGCTACTAGTGAATGTAATGTAACACACACCCATACAAAGCGCACCACCCCGTGATGTTTTTCTCACTGCTACTAGTGAATGTAATGTAACACACACCCATACAATGC
Source organism: Cavia porcellus (assembly GCF_034190915.1). Taxonomy (NCBI): domain Eukaryota; kingdom Metazoa; phylum Chordata; class Mammalia; order Rodentia; family Caviidae; genus Cavia; species Cavia porcellus. The sequence goes on from NW_026947779.1 coordinate 129,561, forward strand.
GCACCACCCCGTGATGTTTTTCTCACTGCTACTAGTGAATTTAATGTAACACACACCCATACAATGCGCACCACCCCGTGATGTTTTTCTCACTCCTACTAATGTATGTATTGTAACACACACCCATACAATGCGCACCACCCCGTGATGTTTATCTCACTCCTACTAGTGAATGTAATGTAACACACACCCACACAATGCGCACTACCGCGTGATGTTTTTCTCACTCCTACTAGTGAATCTAATGTAACACACACCCATACAATGCGCACCACCCCGTGATGTTTTTCTCACTCCTACTAGTGAATGTAATGTAACACACACCCATACAATGCGCACCACCCCGTGATGTTTTTCTCACTGCTACTAGTGAATCTAATGTAACACACACCCATACAATGCGCACCACCCCGTGATGTTTTTCTCACTGCTACTAGTGAATGTAATGTAACACACACCCATACAATGCGCACCACCCCGTGATGTTTTTCTCACTGCTACTAGTGAATGTAATGTAACACACACCCATACAATGCGCACCACCCCGTGATGTTTTTCTCACTGCTACTAGTGAATGTAATGTAACAGAAACCCATACAATGCGCACCACCCCGTGATGTTTTTCTCACTCCTACTAGTGTATGTATTGTAACACACTCCCATACAATGCGCACCACCCCGTGATGTTTATCTCACTCCTACTAGTGAATGTAATGTAACACACACCCATACAATGCGCACCACCCCGTGATGTTTTTCTCACTCCTACTAGTGAATCTAATGTAACACACACCCATACAAGGCGCATCACCCCGTGATGTTTTTCTCACTCCTACTAGTGAATGTAATGTAACACACACCCATACAATGCGCTCCACCCCGTGATGTTTTTCTCACTGCTACTAGTGAATCTAATGTAACACACACCCATACAATGCGCACCACCCCGTGATGTTTTTCTCACTCCTACTAGTGAATCTAATGTAACACACACCCATACAATGCGCACCACCCCGTGATGTTTTTCTCACTGCTACTAGTGAATCTAATGTAACACACACCCATACAATGCGCACCACACCGTGATCTTTTTATCACTGCTACTAGTGAATCTAATGTAACACACACCCATACAATGCGCACCACCCCGTGATCTTTTTCTCACTGCTACTAGTGAATGTAATGTAACACACACCCATACAATGCGCACCACCCCGTGATGTTTTTCTCACTGCTACTAGTGAATGTAATGTAACACACACCCATACAATGCGCAACACCCCGTGATGTTTTTCTCACTCCTACTAGTGAATCTAATGTAACACACACCCATAAAAGGCGCACCACCCCGTGATGTTTTTCTCACTAGTACTAGTGAATGTAATGTAACACACACCCATACAAGGCGCACCACCCCGTGATATTTTTCTCACACCTACTAGTGAATGTAATGTAACACACACCCATACAAGGCGCACAACCCCGTGATGTTTATCTCACTCCTACTAGTGAATGTAATGTAACACACACCCACACAATGCGCACTACCGCGTGATGTTTTTCTCACTCCTACTAGTGAATCTAATGTAACACACACCCATACAATGCGCACCACCCCTTGAAGTTTTTCTCACTCCTACTAGTGAATGTAATATAACACACACCCATACAATGCGCACCACCCCGTGATGTTTTTCGCACTGCTACTAGTGAATCTAATGTAACACACACCCATACAATGCGCACCACCCCGTGATGTGTTTCTCACTGCTACTAGTGAATCTAATGTAACACACACCCATACAATGCGCACCACCCGTGATGTTTTTCTCACTCCTACTAGTGAATGTAATGTAACACACACCCATACAATGCGCACCACCCCGTGATGCTTTTCTCACTCCTAATAGTGAATGTAACGTAACACACACCCATACAAGGCGCACCACCCCGTGATGTTTTTCTCACTCCTACTAGTGAATGTAATGTAACACACACCCATACACGGCGCACCACCCCGTGATGTTTTTCTCACTCCTACTAGTGAATGTAATGTAACACACACCCATACAAGGCGCACCACCCCGTGATGTTTTTCTCTCTCCTACTAGTGAATGTAATGTAACACACACCCATACAAGGCGCACCACCCCGTGATGTTTTTCTCACTCCTACTAGTGAATCTAATGTAACACACACCCATACAAGGCGCACCACCCCGTGATGTTTTTCTCACTCCTACTAGTGAATGTAATGTAACACACACCCATACAAGGCGCACCACCCCGTGATGTTTTTCTCACTCCTACTAGTGAATGTAATGTAACACACACCCATACAAGGCGCACCACCCCGTGATGTTTTTCTCACTCCTACTAGTGAATGTAATGTAACACACACCCATACAAGGCGCACCACCCCGTGATGTTTTTCTCACTCCTACTAGTGAATCTAATGTAACACACACCCATACAAGGCGCACCACCCCATGATGTTTTTCTCAATCCTACTAGTGAATGTAATGTAACACACACCCATACAAGGCGCACCACCCCGTGATGTTTTTCTCACTCCTACTAGTGAATCTAATGTAACACACACCCATACAATGCGCACCACCCCGTGATGTTTTTCTCACTCCTACTAGTGAATCTAATGTAACACACACCCATACAATGCGCACCACCCCGTGATGTTTTTCTCACTCCTATTAGTGAATGTAATGTAACACACACCCATACAATGCGCACCACCCCGTGATGTTTTTGTCACTCCTACTAGTGAATCTAATCTAACACACACCCATACAATGCGCACCAACCCGTGATGTTTTTCTCACTCCTACTAGTGAATGTAATGTAACACACACCCATACAATGCGCACCACCCCGTGATGTTTTTCTCACTCCTACTAGTGAATGTAATGTAACACACACCCATACAATGCGCACCACCCCGTGATGTTTTTCTCACTCCTACTAGTGAATGTAATGTAACACACACCCATACAAGGCGCACCACCCCGTGATGTTTTTCTCACTCCTACTAGTGAATGTAATGTAACACAAACCCATACAAGGCGCACCACCCCGTGATGTTTTTCTCACTCCTACTAGTGAATCTAATGAAACACACACGCATACAAGGCTCACCACCCCGTGATGTTTTTCTCACTCCTACTAGTGAACCTAATGTAACACACACCCATACAAGGCGCACCACCCCGTGATGTTTTTCTCACTCATACTAGTGAATGTAATGTAACACACACCCATACAAGGCGCACCGCCCCGTGATGGTTTTCTCACTCCTACTAGTGAATGTAATGTAACACACACCCATACAATGCGCACCGCCCCGTGATGTTTTTCTCACTCCTACTAGTGAATGTAATGTAACACACACCCATACAATGCGCACCACCCCGTGATGTTTTTCTCACTCCTACTAGTGAATCTAATGTAACACACACGCATACAAGGCTCACCACCCCGTGATGTTTTTCTCACTCCTACTAGGGAATCTAATGTAACACACACCCATACAAGGCGCACCACCCCGTGATGTTTTTTTCACTCCTACTAGTGAATCTAATGTAACACACACCCATACAAGGCGCACCACCCCGTGATGTTTTTCTCACTCCTACTAGTGAATGTAATGTAACACACACCCATACAAGGCGCACCACCCCGTGATGTTTTTCTCACTCCTACTAGTGAATCTAATGTAACACACACCCATACAAGGCGCACCACACCGTGATGTTTTTCTCACTCCTACTAGTGAATCTAATGTAACACACACCCATACAAGGCGCACCACCCCGTGATGTTTTTCTCACTCCTACTAGTGAATCTAATGTAACACACACCCATACAAGGCGCACCACCCCGTGATGTTTTTCTCACTCCTACTAGTGAATCTAATGTAACACACACCCATACAATGCGCACCACCCCGTGATGTTTTTCTCACTCCTTCTAGTGATTCTAATGTAACACACACCCATACAATGCGCACCACCCCGTGATGTTTTTCTCACTCCTACTAGTGAATGTAACGTAACACACACCCATACAATGCGCACCACCCCGTGATGTTTTTCTCACTCCTAATAGTGAATGTAACGTAACACACACCCATACAAGGCGCACCACCCCGTGATGTTTTTCTCACTCCTACTAGTGAATGTAATGTAACACACACCCATACAAGGCGCACCACCCCGTGATGTTTTTCTCACTCCTACTAGTGAATCTAATGTAACACACAGGCATACAAGGCTCACCACCCCGTGATGTTTTTCTCACTCCTACTAGTGAACCTAATGTAACACACACCCATACAAGGCGCACCACCCCGTGATGTTTTTCTCACTCATACTAGTGAATGTAATGTAACACACACCCATACAAGGCGCACCGCCCCGTGATGGTTTTCTCACTCCTACTAGTGAATGTAATGTAACACACACCCATACAATGCGCACCGCCCCGTGATGTTTTTCTCACTCCTACTAGTGAATGTAATGTAACACACACCCATACAATGCGCACCACCCCGTGATGTTTTTCTCACTCCTACTAGTGAATCTAATGTAACACACACGCATACAAGGCTCACCACCCCGTGATGTTTTTCTCACTCCTACTAGGGAATCTAATGTAACACACACCCATACAAGGCGCACCACCCCGTGATGTTTTTTTCACTCCTACTAGTGAATCTAATGTAACACACACCCATACAAGGCGCACCACCCCGTGATGTTTTTCTCACTCCTACTAGTGAATGTAATGTAACACACACCCATACAAGGCGCACCACCCCGTGATGTTTTTCTCACTCCTACTAGTGAATCTAATGTAACACACACCCATACAAGGCGCACCACACCGTGATGTTTTTCTCACTCCTACTAGTGAATCTAATGTAACACACACCCATACAAGGCGCACCACCCCGTGATGTTTTTCTCACTCCTACTAGTGAATCTAATGTAACACACACCCATACAAGGCGCACCACCCCGTGATGTTTTTCTCACTCCTACTAGTGAATCTAATGTAACACACACCCATACAATGCGCACCACCCCGTGATGTTTTTCTCACTCCTTCTAGTGATTCTAATGTAACACACACCCATACAATGCGCACCACCCCGTGATGTTTTTCTCACTCCTACTAGTGAATGTAACGTAACACACACCCATACAATGCGCACCACCCCGTGATGTTTTTCTCACTCCTAATAGTGAATGTAACGTAACACACACCCATACAAGGCGCACCACCCCGTGATGTTTTTCTCACTCCTACTAGTGAATGTAATGTAACACACACCCATACAAGGCGCACCACCCCGTGATGTTTTTCTCACTCCTACTAGTGAATCTAATGTAACACACAGGCATACAAGGCTCACCACCCCGTGATGTTTTTCTCACTCCTACTAGTGAACCTAATGTAACACACACCCATACAAGGCGCACCACCCCGTGATGTTTTTCTCACTCATACTAGTGAATGTAATGTAACACACACCCATACAAGGCGCACCGCCCCGTGATGGTTTTCTCACTCCTACTAGTGAATGTAATGTAACACACACCCATACAATGCGCACCGCCCCGTGATGTTTTTCTCACTCCTACTAGTGAATGTAATGTAACACACACCCATACAATGCGCACCACCCCGTGATGTTTTTCTCACTCCTACTAGTGAATCTAATGTAACACACACGCATACAAGGCTCACCACCCCGTGATGTTTTTCTCACTCCTACTAGGGAATCTAATGTAACACACACCCATACAACGCGCACCACCCCGTGATGTTTTTTTCACTCCTACTAGTGAATCTAATGTAACACACACCCATACAAGGCGCACCACCCTGTGATGTTTTTCTCACTCCTACTAGTGAATGTAATGTAACACACACCCATACAAGGCGCACCACCCCGTGATGTTTTTCTCACTCCTACTAGTGAATGTAATGTAACACACACCCATACAATGCGCACCACCCCGTGATGTTTTTGTCACACCTACTAGTGAATCTAATGTAACACACACCCATACAATGCGCACCACCCCGTGATGTTTTTCTCACTCCTACTAGTGAATGTAATGTAACACACACCCATACAATGCGCACCACCCCGTGATGTTTTTCTCACTCCTACTAGTGAATCTAATGTAACACACACGCATACAAGGCTCACCACCCCGTGATGTTTTTCTCACTCCTACTAGGGAATCTAATGTAACACACACCCATACAACGCGCACCACCCCGTGATGTTTTTTTCACTCCTACTAGTGAATCTAATGTAACACACACCCATACAAGGCGCACCACCCCGTGATGTTTTTCTCACTCCTACAAGTGAATGTAATGTAACACACACCCATACAAGGCGCACCACCCCGTGATGTTTTTCTCACTCCTACTAGTGAATCTAATGTAACACATACCCATACAATGCGCACCACCCCGTGATGTTTTTGTCACTCCTACTAGTGAATGTAATGTAACACACACCCATACAATGCGCACCACCCCGTGATGTTTTTCTCACTCCTACTAGTGAATGTAATGTAACACACACCCATACAATGCGCACCACCCCGTGATGTTTTTCTCACTCCTACTAGTGAATGTAATGTAACACACACCCATACAATGCGCACAACCCCGTGATGTTTTTCTCACTCCTACTAGTGAATGTAATGTAACACACACCCATACAAGGCGCACAACCCCGTGATGTTTTTCTCACTCCTACTAGTGAATGTAATGTAACACAAACGCATACAAGGCGCACCACCCCGTGATGTTTTTCTCACTCCTACTAGTGAATCTAATGTAACACACACCCATACAAGGCTCACCACCCCGTGATGTTTTTCTCACTCCTACTAGTGAACCTAATGTAACACACATCCATACAAGGCGCACCACCCCGTGATGTTTTTCTCACTCATACTAGTGAATGTAATGTAACACACACCCATACAAGGCGCACCACCCCGTGATGGTTTTCTCACTCCTACTAGTGAATGTAATGTAACACACACCCATACAATGCGCACCGCCCCGTGATGTTTTTCTCACTCCTACTAGTGAATGTAATGTAACACACACCCATACAATGCGCACCACCCCGTGATGTTTTTCTCACTCCTACTAGGGAATCTAATGTAACACACACCCATACAACGTGCACCACCCCGTGATGTTTTTCTCACTCCTACTAGTGAATATAATGTAACACACACCCATACAAGGCGCACCACCCCGTGATGTTTTTCTCACTAGTACTAGTGAATGTAATGTAACACACACCCATACAAGGCGCACCACCCCGTGATGTTTTTCTCACTCCTACTAGTGAATGTAATGTAACACACACCCATACAAGGCGCAACACCCCGTGATGTTTATCTCACTCCTACTAGTGAATGTAATGTAACACACCCCCACACAATGCGCACTACCGCGTGATGTTTTTCTCACTCCTACTAGTGAATCTAATGTAACACACACCCATACAATGCGCACCACCCCGTGAAGTTTTTCTCACTCCTACTAGTGAATGTAATATAACACACACCCATACAATGCGCACCACCCCGTGATGTGTTTCTCACTGCTACTAGTGAATCTAATGTAACACACACCCATACAATGCGCACCACCCCGTGATGTTTTTCTCACTCCTACTAGTGAATGTAATGTAACACACACCCATACAAGGCGCACCACCCCGTGATGTTTTTCTCACTCCTACTAGTGAATCTAATGTAACACACACCCATACAAGGCGCACCACCCCGTGATGTTTTTCTCACTCCTACTAGTGAATCTAATGTAACACACACCCATACAAGGCGCACCACCCCGTGATGGTTTTCTCACTCCTACTAGTGAATCTAATGTAACACACACCCATACAAGGCACACCACCCCGTGATGTTTTTCTCACTCCTACTAGTGAATCTAATGTAACACACACCCATACAATGTGCACCAGCCCGTGATGTTTTTCTCACTCCTACTAGTGAATCTAATGTAACACACACCCATACAATGCGCACCACCCCGTGATGTTTTTCTCACTCCTACTGGTGATTCTAATGTAACACACACCCATACAATGCGCACCACCCCGTGATGTTTTTCTCACTCCTACTAGTGAATCTAATGTAACACACACCCATACAATGCGCACCACCCCGTGATGTTTTTCTCACTCCTACTAGTGAATGTAACGTAACACACACCCATACAATGCGCACCACCCCGTGATGTTTTTTTCACTCCTAATAGTGAATGTAACGTAACACACACCCATACAAGGCGCACCACCCCGTGATGCTGTTCTCACTCCTACTAGTGAATGTAACGTAACACACACCCATACAATGCGCACCACCCCGTGATGTTTTTCTCACTCCTACTAGTGAATGTAATGTACCACACACATACAAGGCGCACCACCCCGTGATGTTTTTCTCACTCTTACTAGTGAATCTAATGTAACACACACCCATACAATGCGCACCACCCCGTGATGTTTTTCTCACTCCTACTAGTGAATCTAATGTAACACACAGCCATACAATGCGCACCACCCCGTGATGTTTTTCTCACTCCTACTAGTGAATCTAATGTAACACACACCCATACAATGCGCACCACCCCGTGATGTTTTTGTCACTCCTACTAGTGAATCTAATGTAACACACACCCATACAATGCGCACCACCCCGTGATGTTTTTCTCACTCCTACTAGTGAATGTAATGTAACACACACCCATACAATGCGCACCACCCCGTGATGTTTTTGTCACTCCTACTAGTGAATGTAATGTAACACACACCCATACAAGGCGCACCACCCCGTGATGTTTTTCTCACTCCTACTAGTGAATGTAATGTAACACACACCCATACAAGGCGCACCACCCCGTGATGTTTTTCTCACTCCTACTAGTGAATGTAATGTAACACAAACCCATACAAGGCGCACCACCCCGTGATGTTTTTCTCACTCCTACTAGTGAATCTAATGTAACACACACCCATACAAGGCTCACCACCCCGTGATGTTTTTCTCACTCCTACTAGTGAACCTAATGTAACACACACCCATACAAGGCGCACCACCCCGTGATGTTTTTCTCACTCATACTAGTGAATGTAATGTAACACACACCCATACAAGGCGCACCACCCCGTGATGGTTTTCTCACTCCTACTAGTGAATGTAATGTAACACACACCCATACAATGCGCACCGCCCCGTGATGTTTTTCTCACTCCTACTAGTGAATGTAATGTAACACACACCCATACAATGCGCACCACCCCGTGATGTTTTTCTCACTCCTACTAGGGAATCTAATGTAACACACACCCATACAACGTGCACCACCCCGTGATGTTTTTCTCACTCCTACTAGTGAATATAATGTAACACACACCCATACAAGGCGCACCACCCCGTGATGTTTTTCTCACTAGTACTAGTGAATGTAATGTAACACACACCCATACAAGGCGCACCACCCCGTGATGTTTTTCTCACTCCTACTAGTGAATGTAATGTAACACACACCCATACAAGGCGCAACACCCCGTGATGTTTATCTCACTCCTACTAGTGAATGTAATGTAACACACACCCACACAATGCGCACAACCGCGTGATGTTTTTCTCACTCCTACTAGTGAATCTAATGTAACACACACCCATACAATGCGCACCACCCCGTGAAGTTTTTCTCACTCCTACTAGTGAATGTAATATAACACACACCCATACAATGCGCACCACCCCGTGATGTTTTTCTCACTGCTACTAGTGAATCTAATGTAACACACACCCATACAATGCGCACCACCCCGTGATGTGTTTCTCACTGCTACTAGTGAATCTAATGTAGCACACACCCATACAATGCGCACCACCCCGTGATGTTTTTCTCACTCCTACTAGTGAATCTAATGTAACACACACCCATACAAGGCGCACCACCCCGTGATGTTTTTCTCACTCCTACTAGTGATTCTAATGTAACACACACCCATACAATGCGCACCACCCCGTGATGTTTTTCTCACTCCTACTAGTGAATCTAATGTAACACACACACATACAATGCGCACCACCCCGTGATGTTTTTCTCACTCCTACTAGTGAATGTAACGTAACACACACCCATACAATGCGCACCACCCCGTGATGTTTTTCTCACTCCTAATAGTGAATGTAACGTAACACACACCCATACAAGGCGCACCACCCCGTGATGCTTTTCTCACTCCTACTAGTGAATGTAATGTAACACACACCCATACAAGGCGCACCACCCCGTGATGTTTTTCTCACTCCTACTAGTGAATGTAATGTAACACACACCCATACAAGGCGCACCACCCCGTGATGTTTTTCTCACTCCTACTAGTGAATGTAATGTAACACACACCCATACAAGGCGCACCACCCCGTGATGTTTTTCTCACTCCTACTAGTGAATGTAATGTAACACACACCCATACAAGGCGCACCACCCCGTGATGTTTTTCTCACTCCTACTAGTGAATGTAATGTAACACACACCCATACAAGGCGCACCACCCCGTGATGTTTTTCTCACTCCTACTAGTGAATCTAATGTAACACACACCCATACAAGGCGCACCACCCCGTGATGTTTTTCTCACTCCTACTAGTGAATGTAATGTAACACACACCCATACAAGGCGCACCACCCCGTGATGTTTTTCTCACTCCTACTAGTGAATCTAATGTAACACACACCCATACAATGCGCACCACCCCGTGATGTTTTTCTCACTCCTACTAGTGAATCTAATGTAACACACACCCATACAATGCGCACCACCCCGTGATGTTTTTCTCACTCCTACTAGTGAATCTAATGTAACACACACCCATACAATGCGCACCACCCCGTGATGTTTTTGTCACTCCTACTAGTGAATCTAATGTAACACACACCCATACAATGCGCACCAGCCCGTGATGTTTTTCTCACTCCTACTAGTGAATCTAATGTAACACACACCCATACAATGCGCACCACCCCGTGATGTTTTTCTCACTCCTACTAGTGAATCTAATGTAACACACACCCATACAATGCGCACTACCCCGTGATGTTTTTCTCACTCCTACTAGTGATTCTAATGTAACACACACCCATACAATGCGCACAACCCCGTGATTTTTTCTCACTCCTACTAGTGAATCTAATGTAACACACACCCATACAATGCGCACCACCCCGTGATGTTTTTCTCACTCCTACTAGTGAATGTAACGTAACACACACCCATTCAATGCGCACCACCCCGTGATGTTTTTCTCACTCCTAATAGTGAATGTAACGTAACACACACCCATACAAGGCGCACCACCCCGTGATGTTTTTCTCACTCCTACTAGTGAATGTAATGTAACACACACCCATACAAGGCGCACCACCCCGTGATGTTTTTCTCACTCCTACTAGTGAATGTAATGTAACACACACCCATACAAGGCGCACCACCCCGTGATGTTTTTCTCACTCCTACTAGTGAATGTAATGTAACACACACCCATACAAAGCACACCACCCCGTGATGTTTTTCTCACTCCTACTAGTGAATCTAATGTAACACACACCCATACAATGCGCACCACCCCGTGATGTTTTTCTCACTCCTACTAGTGAATCTAATGTAACACACACCCATACAATGCGCACCACCCCGGGATGTTTTTGTCACTCCTACTAGTGAATCTAATGTAACACACACCCATACAATGCGCACCAGCCCGTGATGTTTTTCTCACTCCTACTAGTGAATCTAATGTAACACACACCCATACAATGCGCACCACCCCGTGATGTTTTTCTCACTCCTACTAGTGAATGTAATGTAACACACACCCATACAAGGCGCACCACCCCGTGATGTTTTTCTCACTCCTACTAGTGAATCTAATGTAACACACACCCATACAAGGCACACCACCCCGTGATGTTTTCCTCACTCCTACTAGTGAATGTACTGTAACACACACCCATACAAGGCGCACCACCCCGTGATGTTTTTCTCACTCCTACTAGTGAATCTAATGTAACACACACCCATACAATGCGCACCACCCCGTGATGTTTTTCTCACTCCTACTAGTGAATCTAATGTAACACACACCCATACAATGCGCACCACCCCGTGATGTTTTTCTCACTCCTACTAGTGAATCTAATGTAACACACACCCATACAATGCGCACCACCCCGTGATGTTTTTGTCACTCCTACTAGTGAATCTAATGTAACACACACCCATACAATGTGCACCACCCCGTGATGTTTTTCTCACTCCTACTAGTGAATGTAATGTAACACACACCCATACAATGCGCACCAACCCGTGATGTTTTTCTCACTCCTACTAGTGAATGTAATGTAACACACACCCATACAATGCGCACCACCCCGTGATGTTTTTCTCACTCCTACTAGTGAATGTAATGTAACACACACCCATACAAGGCGCACCACCCCGTGATGTTTTTCTCACTCCTACTAGTGAATGTAATGTAACACACACCCAAACAAGGCGCACCACCCCGTGATGTTTTTCTCACTCCTACTAGTGAATGTAATGTAACACACACCCATACAAGGCGCACCACCCCGTGATGTTTTTCTCACTCCTACTAGTGAATGTAATGTAACACACACCCATACAAGGCGCACCACCCCGTGATGTTTTTCTCACTCCTACTAGTGAATCTAATGTAACACACACCCATACAAGGCACACCACCCCGTGATGTTTTCCTCACTCCTACTAGTGAATGTACTGTAACACACACCCATACAAGGCGCACCACCCCGTGATGTTTTTCTCACTCCTACTAGTGAATCTAATGTAACACACACCCATACAATGCGCACCACCCCGTGATGTTTTTCTCACTCCTACTAGTGAATCTAATGTAACACACACCCATACAATGCGCACCACCCCGTGATGTTTTTCTCACTCCTACTAGTGAATCTAATGTAACACACACCCATACAATGCGCACCACCCCGTGATGTTTTTGTCACTCCTACTAGTGAATCTAATGTAACACACACCCATACAATGTGCACCACCCTGTGATGTTTTTCTCACTCCTACTAGTGAATGTAATGTAACACACACCCATACAATGCGCACCAACCCGTGATGTTTTTCTCACTCCTACTAGTGAATGTAATGTAACACACACCCATACAATGCGCACCACCCCGTGATGTTTTTCTCACTCCTACTAGTGAATGTAATGTAACACACACCCATACAAGGCGCACCACCCCGTGATGTTTTTCTCACTCCTACTAGTGAATCTAATGTAACACACACCCATACAAGCCTCACCACCCCGTGATGATTTTCTCACTCCTACTAATGAACCTAATGTAACACACACCCATACAAGGCGCACCACCCCGTGATGTTTTTCTCACTCATACTAGTGAATGTAATGTAACACACACCCATACAAGGCGCAACACCCCGTGATGGTTTTCTCACTCCTACTAGTGAATGTAATGTAACACACACCCATACAATGCGCACCGCCCCGTGATGTTTTTCTCACTCCTACTAGTGAATGTAATGTAACACACACCGATACAATGCGCACCACCCCGTGATGTTTTTCTCACTCCTACTAGGGAATCTAATGTAGCACACACCCATACAATGCGCACCACCCCGTGATGTTTTTCTCACTGCTACTAGTGAATCTAATGTAACACACACCCATACAATGCGCACCACCCCGTGATGTTTTTCTCACTGCTACTAGTGAATCTAATGTAACACACACCCATACAATGCGCACCACCCCGTGATGTTTTTCTCACTCCTACTAGTGAATGTAATGTAACACACACCCATACAATGCGCACCACCCCGTGATGTTTTTCTCACTCCTACTAGTGAATGTAATGTAACACACACCCATACAATGCGCACCACCCCGTGATGTTTTTCTCACTCCTACTAGTGAATCTAATGTAACACACACCCATACAATGCGCACCACCCCGTGATGTTTTTCTCACTCCTACTAGTGAATGTAATGTAACACACACCCATACAATGCGCACCACCCCGTGATGTTTTTCTCACTCCTACTAGTGAATGTAATGTAACACACACCCATACAAGGCGCACCACCCCGTGATATTTTTCTCACTCCTACTAGTGAATCTAATGTAACGCACACCCATACAATGCGCACCAACCCGTGATGTTTTTCTCACTCCTACTAGTGAATCTAATGTAACGCACACCCATACAATGCGCACCACCCCGTGATGTTTTTCTCACTCCTACTAGTGAATCTAATGTAACACACACCCATACAATGCGCACCACCCCGTGATGTTTTTCTCACTCCTACTAGTGAATCTAATGTAACGCACACCCATACAATGCGCACCACCGCATGATGTTTTTCTCACTCCTACTAGTGAATCTAATGTAACGCACACCCATACAATGCGCACCACCCCGTGTTGTTTTTCTCACTCCTACTAGTGAATCTAATGTAACACACACCCATACAATGCGCACCACCCCGTGATGTTTTTCTCACTCCTACTAGTGAATGTAATGTAACACACACCCATACAAGGCGCACCACCCCGTGATGTTTTTCTCTCTCCTACTAGTGAATGTAATGTAACACACACCCATACAAGGCGCACCACCCCGTGATGTTTTTCTCACTCCTACTAGTGAATGTAATGTAACACAAACCCATACAAGGCGCACCACCCCGTGATGTTTTTCTCACTCCTACTAGTGAATGTAATGTAACACACACCCATACAAGGCGCACCACCCCGTGATGTTTTTCTCACTCCTACTAGTGAATGTAATGTAACACACACCCATACAAGGCGCACCACCCCGTGATGTTTTTCTCACTCCTACTAGTGAATGTAATGTAACACACACCCATACAAGGCGCACCACCCCGTGATGTTTTTCTCACTCCTACTAGTGAATCTAATGTAACACACACCCATACAAGGCACACCACCCCGTGATGTTTTCCTCACTCCTACTAGTGAATGTACTGTAACACACACCCATACAAGGCGCACCACCCCGTGATGTTTTTCTCACTCCTACTAGTGAATCTAATGTAACACACACCCATACAATGCGCACCACCCCGTGATGTTTTTCTCACTCCTACTAGTGAATCTAATGTAACACACACCCATACAATGCGCACCACCCCGTGATGTTTTTCTCACTCCTACTAGTGAATCTAATGTAACACACACCCATACAATGCACACCACCCCGTGATGTTTTTGTCACTCCTACTAGTGAATCTAATGTAACACACACCCATACAATGCGCACCACCCCGTGATGTTTTTCTCACTCCTACTAGTGAATGTAATGTAACACACACCCATACAATGCGCACCAACCCGTGATGTTTTTCTCACTCCTACTAGTGAATGTAATGTAACACACACCCATACAATGCGCACCACCCCGTGATGTTTTTCTCACTCCTACTAGTGAATGTAATGTAACACACACCCATACAAGGCGCACCACCCCGTGATGTTTTTCTCACTCCTACTAGTGAATGTAATGTAACACAAACCCATACAAGGCGCACCACCCCGTGATGTTTTTCTCACTTCTACTAGTGAATCTAATGTAACACACACCCATACAAGGCTCACAACCCCGTGATGATTTTCTCACTCCTACTAGTGAACCTAATGTAACACACACCCATACAAGGCGCACCACCCCGTGATGTTTTTCTCACTCATACTAGTGAATGTAATGTAACACACACCCATACAAGGCGCACCACCCCGTGATGGTTTTCTCACTCCTACTAGTGAATGTAATGTAACACACACCCATACAATGCGCACCGCCCCGTGATGTTTTTCTCACTCCTACTAGTGAATGTAATGTAACACACACCCATACAATGCGCACCACCCCGTGATGTTTTTCTCACTCCTACTAGGGAATCTAATGTAGCACACACCCATACAATGCGCACCACCCCGTGATGTTTTTCTCACTCCTACTAGTGAATCTAATGTAACACACACCCATACAATGCGCACCACCCCGTGATGTTTTTCTCACTCCTACTAGTGAATCTAATGTAACGCACACCCATACAATGCGCACCACCGCATGATGTTTTTCTCACTCCTACTAGTGAATCTAATGTAACGCACACCCATACAATGCGCACCACCCCGTGATGTTTTTCTCACTCCTACTAGTGAATCTAATGTAACACACACCCATACAATGCGCACCACCCCGTGATGTTTTTCTCACTCCTACTAGTGAATCTAATGTAACACACACCCATACAATGCGCACCACCCCGTGATGTTTTTCTCACTCCTACTAGTGAATGTAATGTAACACACACCCATACAATGCGCACCACCCCGTGCTGTTTTTCTCACTCCTACTAGTGAATGTAATGTAACACACACCCATACAATGCGCACCACCCCTGATGTTTTTCTCACTCCTATTAGTGAATGTAATGTAACACACACCCATACAATGCGCACCACCCCGTGATGTTTTTCTCACTCCTACTAGTGAATGTAATGTAACACACACACATACAATGCGCACCACCCCGTGATGTTTTTCTCACTCCTACTAGTGAATGTAATGTAACACACACCCATACAATGCGCACCACCCCGTGATGTTTTTCTCACTCCTACTAGTGAATGTAATGTAACACACACCCATACAATGCGCACCACCCCGTGATGTTTTTCTCACTCCTACTAGTGAATGTAATGTAACACACACCCATACAATGCGCACCACCCCGTGATGTTTTTCTCACTCTTACTAGTGAATGTAATGAAACACACACATATAAAATGCGCACCACCCCGTGATGTTTTTCTCACTCCTACTAGTGAATGTAATGTAACACACACACATACAATGCGCACCACCCCGTGATGTTTTTCTCACTCCTACTAGTGAATGTAATGTAACACACACCCATACAATGCGCACCACCCCGTGATGTTTTTCTCACTCCTACTAGTGAATCTAATGTAACACACACCAATACAATGCGCACCACCCCGTGATGTTTTTCTCACTCCTACTAGTGAATGTAATGTAACACACACCCATACCATGCGCACCACCCCGTGATGATTTTCTCACTCCTACTAGTGAATATAATGTAACACACACCCATACAATGCGCACCACCCCGTGATGTTTTTCTCACTCCTACTAGTGAATGTAATGTAACACACACCCATACAATGCGCACCACCCCGTGATGTTTTTCTCACTCCTACTGGTGAATGTAATGTAACACACACCCATACAATGCGCACCACCCCGTGATGTTTTTCTCACTCCTACTATTGAATGTAATGTAACACACACCCACACAATGCGCACCCCCCGTGATGTTTTTCTCAATCCTACTAGTGAACCTAATGTAACACACACCCATACAATGCGCACCACCCCGTGATGTTTTTCTCACTCCTACTAGTGAACGTACTGTAACACACACCCATACAATGCGCACCACCCCGTGATGTTTTTCTCACTCCTACTAGTGAATGTAATGTAACACACACCCATACAATGCGCACCACCCCGTGATGTTTTTCTCACTCCTACTAGTGAATGTAATGTAACATACACCCATACAATGCGCACCACCCCGTGATGTTTTTCTCACTCCTACTGGTGAATGTAATGTAACACACACCCATACAATGCGCACCACCCCGTGATGTTTTTCTCACTCCTACTAGTGAATGTAATGTAACACACACCCATACAATGCGCACCACCCCGTGATGTTTTTCTCACTCCTACTAGTGAATGTAATGTAACACACACCCATTCAATGCGCACCACCCCGAGATGTTTTTCTCACTCCTACTGGTGAATGTAATGTAACACACACCCATACAATGCGCCCCACCCCGTGATGTTTTTCTCACTCCTACTAGTGAATCTATTGTAACACACACCCATACAATGCTCACCACCCCGTGATGTTTTTCTCACTCCTACTAGTGAACCTAATGTACCACACACCCATACAATGCGCACCACCCCGTGATGTTTTTCTCACTCCTACTAGTGAACGTACTGTAACACACACCCATACAATGCGCACCACCCCATGATGTTTTTCTCACTCCTACTAGTGAATGTAATGTAACACACACCCATACAATGCGCACCACCCCGTGATGTTTTTCTCACTCCTACTAGTGAATGTAATGTAACATACACCCATACAATGCGCACCACCCCGTGATGTTTTTCTCACTCCTACTAGTGAATCTAATGTAACACACACCCTTACAATGCGCACCACCCCGCGATGTTTTTCAGAAACCTATCCTATATTGCCACAGCATGTTCCCCGACCTCCCCATGCTGACCACCCCGCGGTGCTTTTCTCCATCCTACATTGCCACTCACTGCCTGTCCTAATTCAGACCCTCCGATTCACACCACCCCGTGATGTTTTTCTCACTCCTACTAGTGAATCTAATGTAACACACACCCATATAATGCGCCCCACCCCGTTATGTTTTTCTCACTCCTACTAGTGAATGTAATGTAACACACACCCATACAATGCGCACCACCGGGTGATGATTTTCTCACTCCTACTAGTGAATGTAATGTAACACACACCCATTCAATGCGCACCACCCCGTGATGTTTTTCTCACTCCTATTAGTGAATGTAATGTAACACACACCCATACAATGTGCACCACCCCGTGATGTTTTTCTCACTCCTATTAGTGAATGTAATGTAACACACACTGATACAATGCGCACCACCCCGTTATGTTTTTCTCACTCCTACTAGTGAATGTAATGTAACACACACCCATACAATGCGCACCACCCCGTGATGTTTTTCTCACTCCTACTAGTGAATGTAATGTAACACACACCCATACAATGCGCACCACCCCGTGATGTTTTTCTCACTCCTACTAGTGAATGTAATGTAACACAAACCCATACAATGCCCACCACCCCGTGATGTTTTTCTCACTCCTACTAGTGAATGTAATGTAACACACACCCATACAATGCCCACCACCCCGTGATGTTTTTCTCACTCCTAGTAGTGAATCTAATGTACACACACCCATACAATGCGCACCACCCCGTGATATTTTTCTCACTCCTACTAGTGAATCTAATGTAACACACACCCATACAATGCGCACCACCCCGTGATGATTTTCTCACTCCTACTAGTGAATGTAATGTAACACACACCCATACAATGCGCACCACCCCATGATGTTTTTCTCACTCCTACTAGTGAATCTAATGTAACACACACCCTTACAATGCGCACCACCCCGTGATGTTTTTCTCACTCCTACTAGTGAATCTAATGTAACACACACCCATACAATGCGCACCACCCCGCGATGTTTTTCAGAAACCTATCCTACATTGCCACTGCATGTTCCCTGACCTCCCCATGCTGACAACCCCGCGGTGCTTTTCTCCATCCTACATTGCCACTCACTGCCTATCCTAATTCAGACCCTCCGATTCACACCCCCCCGTGATGTTTTTCTCACTCCTACTAGTGAATGTAATGTAACACACACCCATACAATGCGCACCACCCTGTGATGTTTTTCTCACTCCTACTAGTGAATGTAATGTAACACACACCCATATAATGCGCACCACCCCGTGATGTTTTTCTCACTCCTACTAGTGAATGTAACGTAACACACACCCATACAATGCGCACCACCCCGTGATGTTTTTCTCACTCCTACTAGTGAATCTAATGTAACGCACACCCATACAATGCGCACCACCCCATGATGTTTTTCTCACTCCTACTAGTGAATGTAATGTAACACACACCCATACAATGCGCACCACCCCGTGATGTTTTTCTCACTCCTACTAGTGAATCTAATGTAATGCACACCCATACAATGCGCACCACCCCGTGATGTTTTTCTCACTCCTAATAGTGAATCTAATGTAACACACACCCATACAATGCGCACCACCCCGTGATGTTTTTCTCACTCCTACTAGTGAATCTAATGTAACACACACCCATACAATGCGCACCACCGGGTGATGATTTTCTCACTCCTACTAGTGAATGTAATGTAACACACACCCATACAATGCGCACCACCCCGTGATGTTTTTCTCACTCCTACTAGTGAATGTAATGTAACACACACCCATACAATGCGCACCACCCCGTGATGTTTTTCTCACTCCTACTAGTGAATGTAATGTAACACACACCCATACAATGCGCACCACCCCGTGATGTTTTTCTCACTCCTACTAGTGAATGTAATGTAACACACACCCATACAATGCGCACCACCCCGTGATGTTTTTCTCACTCCAACTAGTGTATGTAATGAAACACACACCCATACAATGCGCACCACCCCGTGATGTTTTTCTCACTCCTACTAGTGAATCTAATGTAACACACACCCATACAATGCGCACCACCCCGTGATGTTTTTCTCACTCCTACTAGTGTATGTAATGTAACACACACCCATACAATGCGCACCACCCCGTGATGTTTTTCTCACTCCTACTAGTGAATGTAATGTAACACACACCAATACAATGCGCACCACCCCGTGATGTTTTTCTCACTCCTACTAGTGAATGTAATGTAACACACACCCATACAATGCGCACCACCCCGTGATGATTTTCTCACTCCTACTAGTGAATGTAATGTAACACACACCCATACAATGCGCACCACCCCGTGATGTTTTTCTCACTCCTACTAGTGAATGTAATGTAAGACACACCCATACAATGCGCACCACCGGGTGATGATTTTCTCACTCCTACTAGTGAATGTAATGTAACACACACCCATACAATGCGCACCACCCCGTGATATTTTTCTCACTCCTCCTAGTGAATGTAATGTAACACACACCCCTACAATGCGCACCACCCAGTGATGTTTTTCTCACTCCTATTAGTGAATGTAATGTAACACACACCCATATAATGCGTATCACCACGTGATGTTTTTCTCACTCCTATTAGTGAATGTAATGTAACACACACTGATACAATGCGCACCACCCCGTTATGTTATTCTCACTCCTACTAGTGAATGTAATGTAACACACACCCATACAATGCGCACCACCCGTGATGGTTTTCTCACTCCTACTAGTGAATGTAATGTAACACACACCCATACAATGCGCACCACCCCGTGATGTTTTTCTCACTCCTACTAGTGAATCTAATGTAATGCACACCCATACAATGCGCACCACCCCGTGATGTTTTTCTCACTCCTAATAGTGAATCTAATGTAACACACACCCATACAATGTGCACCACCCAGTGATGTTTTTCTCACTCCTGCTAGTGAATCTAATGTAACACACATCCATACAATGCGCACCACCACGTGATGTTTTTCTCACTCCTACTAGTGAATCTAATGTAACACACACCCATACAATGCGCACCACCCCGTGATGTTTTTCTCACTCCTACTAGTGAATCTAATGTAACACACACCCATACAATGCGCACCACCCCGTGATGTTTTTCTCACTCCTACTAGTGAATCTAATGTAACACACACCCATACAATGCGCACCACCCCGTGATGTTTTTCTCACTCCTCCTAGTGAATGTAATGTAACACACACCCATACAATGCGAACCACACCGTGATGTTTTTCTCACTCCTACTAGTGAATGTAATGTAACACACACCCATACAATGCGCAGCACCCCTGATGTTTTTCTCACTCCTACTAGTGAATGTAATGTAACACACACCCATAAAATGCGCACCACCCCGTGATGTTTTTCTCACTCCTACTAGTGAATGTAATGTAACACACACCCATACAATGCGCACCACCCCGTGATGTTTTTCTCACTCCTACTAGTGAATGTAATGTAACACACACCCATTCAATGCGCACCACCCCGAGATGTTTTTCTCACTCCTACTGGTGAATGTAATGTAACACACACCCATACAATGCGCCCCACCCCGTGATGTTTTTCTCACTCCTACTAGTGAATCTATTGTAACACACACCCATACAATGCTCACCACCCCGTGATGTTTTTCTCACTCCTACTAGTGAACCTAATGTACCACACACCCATACAATGCGCACCACCCCGTGATGTTTTTCTCACTCCTACTAGTGAACGTACTGTAACACACACCCATACAATGCGCACCACCCCATGATGTTTTTCTCACTCCTACTAGTGAATGTAATGTAACACACACCCATACAATGCGCACCACCCCGTGATGTTTTTCTCACTCCTACTAGTGAATGTAATGTAACATACACCCATACAATGCGCACCACCCCGTGATGTTTTTCTCACTCCTACTAGTGAATCTAATGTAACACACACCCTTACAATGCGCACCACCCCGCGATGTTTTTCAGAAACCTATCCTATATTGCCACAGCATGTTCCCCGACCTCCCCATGCTGACCACCCCGCGGTGCTTTTCTCCATCCTACATTGCCACTCACTGCCTGTCCTAATTCAGACCCTCCGATTCACACCACCCCGTGATGTTTTTCTCACTCCTACTAGTGAATCTAATGTAACACACACCCATATAATGCGCCCCACCCCGTTATGTTTTTCTCACTCCTACTAGTGAATGTAATGTAACACACACCCATACAATGCGCACCACCGGGTGATGATTTTCTCACTCCTACTAGTGAATGTAATGTAACACACACCCATTCAATGCGCACCACCCCGTGATGTTTTTCTCACTCCTACTAGTGAATGTAATGTAACACACACCCATACAATGCGCACCACCCCGTGATGTTTTTCTCACTCCTATTAGTGAATGTAATGTAACACACACCCATACAATGCGCACCACCCCGTGATGTTTTTCTCACTCCTATTAGTGAATGTAATGTAACACACACTGATACAATGCGCACCACCCCGTTATGTTTTTCTCACTCCTACTAGTGAATGTAATGTAACACACACCCATACAATGAGCACCACCCCGTGATGTTTTTCTCACTCCTACTAGTGAATGTAATGTAACACACACCCATACAATGCGCACCACCCCGTTATGTTTTTCTCACTCCTACTAGTGAATGTAATGTAACACAAACCCATACAATGCCCACCACCCCGTGATGTTTTTCTCACTCCTACTAGTGAATGTAATGTAACACACACCCATACAATGCCCACCACCCCGTGATGTTTTTCTCACTCCTACTAGTGAATCTAATGTAACACACACCCATACAATGCGCACCACCCCGTGATGTTTTTCTCACTCCTACTAGTGAATCTAATGTAACACACACCCATACAATGCGCACCACCCCGTGATGATTTTCTCACTCCTACTAGTGAATGTAATGTAACACACACCCATACAATGCGCACCACCCCATGATGTTTTTCTCACTCCTACTAGTGAATCTAATGTAACACACACCCTTACAATGCGCACCACCCCGTGATGTTTTTCTCACTCCTACTAGTGAATCTAATGTAACACACACCCATACAATGCGCACCACCCCGCGATGTTTTTCAGAAACCTATCCTACATTGCCACTGCATGTTCCCTGACCTCCCCATGCTGACCACCCCGCGGTGCTTTTCTCCATCCTACATTGCCACTCACTGCCTATCCTAATTCAGACCCTCCGATTCACACCACCCCGTGATGTTTTTCTCACTCCTACTAGTGAATGTAATGTAACACACACCCATACAATGCGCACCACCCTGTGATGTTTTTCTCACTCCTACTAGTGAATGTAATGTAACACACACCCATATAATGCGCACCACCCCGTGATGTTTTTCTCACTCCTACTAGTGAATGTAACGTAACACACACCCATACAATGCGCACCACCCCGTGATGTTTTTCTCACTCCTACTAGTGAATCTAATGTAACGCACACCCATACAATGCGCACCACCCCGTGATGTTTTTCTCACTCCTACTAGTGAATGTAATGTAACACACACCCATACAATGCGCACCACCCCGTGATGTTTTTCTCACTCCTACTAGTGAATCTAATGTAATGCACACCCATACAATGCGCACCACCCCGTGATGTTTTTCTCACTCCTAATAGTGAATCTAATGTAACACACACCCATACAATGCGCACCACCCCGTGATGTTTTTCTCACTCCTACTAGTGAATGTAATGTAACACACACCCATACAATGCGCACCACCCCGTGATGTTTTTCTCATTCCTACTAGTGAATGTAATGTAACACACACCCATACAATGCGCACCACCCCGTGATGTTTTTCTCACTCCTACTAGTGAATCTAATGTAACACACACCCATACAATGCGCACCACCCCGTGATGTTTTTCTCACTCCAACTAGTGTATGTAATGAAACACACACCCATACAATGCGCACCACCCCGTGATGTTTTTCTCACTCCTACTAGTGAATCTAATGTAACACACACCCATACAATGCGCACCACCCCGTGATGTTTTTCTCACTCCTACTAGTGTATGTAATGTAACACACACCCATACAATGCGCACCACCCCGTGATGTTTTTCTCACTCCTACTAGTGAATGTAATGTAACACACACCAATACAATGCGCACCACCCCGTGATGTTTTTCTCACTCCTACTAGTGAATGTAATGTAACACACACCCATACAATGCGCACCACCCCGTGATGATTTTCTCACTCCTACTAGTGAATGTAATGTAACACACACCCATACAATGCGCACCACCCCGTGATGTTTTTCTCACTCCTACTAGTGAATGTAATGTAAGACACACCCATACAATGCGCACCACCGGGTGATGATTTTCTCACTCCTACTAGTGAATGTAATGTAACACACACCCATACAATGCGCACCACCCCGTGATATTTTTCTCACTCCTACTAGTGAATGTAATGTAACACACACCCATACAATGCGCACCACCCAGTGATGTTTTTCTCACTCCTATTAGTGAATGTAATGTAACACACACCCATATAATGCGTACCACCACGTGATGTTTTTCTCACTCCTATTAGTGAATGTAATGTAACACACACTGATACAATGCGCACCACCCCGTTATGTTTTTCTCACTCCTACTAGTGAATGTAATGTAACACACACCCATACAATGCGCACCACCTGTGATGGTTTTCTCACTCCTACTAGTGAATGTAATGTAACACACACCCATACAATGCGCACCACCCCGTGATGTTTTTCTCACTCCTACTAGTGAATCTAATGTAATGCACACCCATACAATGCGCACCACCCCGTGATGTTTTTCTCACTCCTAATAGTGAATCTAATGTAACACACACCCATACAATGTGCACCACCCCGTGATGTTTTTCTCACTCCTGCTAGTGAATCTAATGTAACACACATCCATACAATGCGCACCACCACGTGATGTTTTTCTCACTCCTACTAGTGAATCTAATGTAACACACACCCATACAATGCGCACCACCCCGTGATGTTTTTCTCACTCCTACTAGTGAATCTAATGTAACACACACCCATACAATGCGCACCACCCCGTGATGTTTTTCTCACTCCTACTAGTGAATCTAATGTAACACACACCCATACAATGCGCACCACCCCGTGATGTTTTTCTCACTCCTCCTAGTGAATGTAATGTAACACACACCCATACAATGCGAACCACACCGTGATGTTTTTCTCACTCCTACTAGTGAATGTAATGTAACACACACCCATACAATGCGCAGCACCCCTGATGTTTTTCTCACTCCTACTAGTGAATGTAATGTAACACACACCCATAAAATGCGCACCACCCCGTGATGTTTTTCTCACTCCTACTAGTGAATGTAATGTAACACACACCCATACAATGCGCACCACCCCGTGATGTTTTTCTCACTCCTACTAGTGAATGTAATGTAACACACACCCATACAATGCGCACCACCCCGTGATGTTTTTCTCACTCCTACTAGTGAATGGAATGTAACACACACCCATACAATGCGCACCACCCCGTGATGTTTTTCTCACTCTTACTAGTGTATGTAATGAAACACACACCCATACAATGCGCACCACCCCGTGATGTTTTTCTCACTCCTACTAGTGAATCTAATGTAACACACACCCATACAATGCGCACCACCCCGTGATGTTTTTCTCACTCCTACTAGTGTATGTAATGTAACACACACCCATACAATGCGCACCACCCCGTGATGTTTTTCTCACTCCTACTAGTGAATGTAATGTAACACACACCAATACAATGCGCACCACCCCGTGATGTTTTTCTCACTCCTACTAGTGAATGTAATGTAACACACACCCATACAATGCGCACCACCCCGTGATGATTTTCTCACTCCTACTAGTGAATGTAATGTAACACACACCCATACAATGCGCACCACCCCGTGATGTTTTTCTCACTCCTACTAGTGAATGTAATGTAACACAAACCCATACAATGCGCACCACCCCGTGATGTTTTTCTCACTCCTACTAGTGAATGTAATGTAACACACACCCATACAATGCGCACCATCCCGTGATGTTTTTCTCACTCCTACTAGTGAATCTAATGTAACACACACCCATACAATGCGCACCACCCCGTGATGTTTTTCTCACTCCTACTAGTGAATGTAATGTAACACACACCCATAAAATGCGCACCACCCCTTGATGTTTTTCTCACTCCTAATAGTGAATGTAATGTAACACACACCCATACATGCGCACCCCCCCGTGATGTTTTCTCACTCCTACTAGTGAATGTAATGTAACACACACCCATACAATGCGCACCACCCCGTGATGTTTTTCTCACTCCTACTAGTGAATGCAATGTAACACACACCCATACAATGCGCACCACCCCGTGATGTTTTTCTCACTCCTACTAGTGAATGCAATGTAACACACACCCATACAATGCGCACCACCCCGTGATGTTTTTCTCAATGCTACTAGTGAATGCAATGTAACACACACCCATACAATGCGCACCACCCCGTGATGTTTTTCTCACTCCTACTAGTGAATGCAATGTAACACACACCCATACAATGCGCACCACCCCGTGATGTTTTTCTCACTCCTACTAGTGAATGTAATGTAACACACACCCATACAATGCGCACCACCCCGTGATGTTTTTCTCACTCCTACTGGTGAATGTAATGTAACACACACCCATACAATGCGCACCACCCCGTGATGTTTTTCTCACTCCTACTAATGAATCTAATGTAACACACACCCTTACAATGCGCACCACCCCGCGATGTTTTTCAGAAACCTATCCTATATTGCCACAGCATGTTCCCTGACCTCCCCATGCTGACCACCCCGCGGTGCTTTTCTCCATCCTACATTGCCACTCACTGCCTATCCTAATTCAGACCCTCCAATTCACACCACCCCGTGATGTTTTTCTCACTCCTACTAGGGAATGTAATGTAACACACACCCATACAATGCGCACCACCCCGTGATGTTTTTCTCACTCCTATTAGTGAATCTAATGTAACACACACCCATACAATGCGCAACACCCCGTGATGTTTTTCTCACTCCTATTAGTGAATGTAATGTAACACACACCCATACAGTGCGCACCACCCCGTGATGTTTTTCTCACTCCTACTAGTGAATGTAATGTAACACACACCCATACAATGCGCACCACCCCGTGATGTTTTTCTCACTCCTACTAGTGAATGTAATGTACCACACACCCATACAATGTGCACCACCCCGTGATGTTTTTCTCACTCCTACTAGTGAATGTAATGTACCACACACCCATACAATGTGCACCACCCCGTGATGTTTTTCTCATTCCTACTAGTGAATTTAATGTAACACAAACCCATACAAGGCGCACCACCCCGTGATGTTTTTCTCAGTCCTACTAGTGAATGTAATGTAACACACACCCATACAATGCGCACCACACCGTGATGTTTTTCTCACTCCTATTAGTGAATGTAATGTAACACACACTGATACAATGCGCACCACCCCGTTATGTTTTTCTCACTCCTACTAGTGAATGTAATGTAACACACACCCATACAATGCGCACCACCCCGTGATGTTTTTCTCACTCCTACTAGTGAATGTAATGTAACACACACCCATACAATGCCCACCACCCCGTGATGTTTTTCTCACTCCTACTAGTGAATCTAATGTACCACACACCCATACAATGCGCACCACCACATGATGTTTTTCTCACTCCTATGGTGAATGTAATGTAACACACACCCATACAATGCGCACCACCCCGTGATGATTTTCTCACTCCTACTAGTGAATGTAATGTAACACACACCCATACAATGCGCACCACCCCGTGATGTTTTTCTCACTCCTACTAGTGAATCTAATGTAACACACACCCATACAATGCGCACCACCCCATAATGTTTTTCTCACTCCTACTAGTGAATCTAATGTAACACACACCCATACAATGCGCACCACCCCGTGATGTTTTTCTCACTCCTACTAGTGAATCTAATGTAACACACACCCATACAATGCGCACCACCCCGTGATGGTTTTCTCACTCCTACTAGTGAATCTAATGTAACACACACCCATACAATGCGCACCACCCCGTGATGGTTTTCTCACTCCTACTAGTGAATCTAATGTAACACACACCCATACAATGCGCACCACCCCGTGATCTTTTTCTCACTCCTACTAGTGAATCTAATGTAACACACACCCATACAATGCGCACCACCCCGTGATGTTTTTCTCACTCCTACTAGTGAATGTAATGTAACACACACCCATACAATGCGCACCACCGCGTGATGTTTTTCTCACTCCTACTAGTGAATCTAATGTAACACATTCCCATACAATGCGCACCACCCCGTAATGTTTTTCTCACTCCTACTAGTGAATGTAATGTAACACACTCCCATACAATGCGCACCACCCCGTGATGTTTTTCTCACTCCTACTAGTGAATGTAATGTAACACACACCCATACAATGCGCACAGCCCCGTGATGTGTTTCTCACTCCTACTAGTGAATGTAATGTAACACACACCAATACAATGCGCAAAACCCCGTGATGATTTTCTAACTCCTACTAGTGAATGTAATGTAACACACACCCATACCATGCGCACCACCCTGTGACGTTTTTCTCACTGCTACTAGTGAATGTAATGTAACACACACCCATACCATGCGCACCACTCCGTGACGTTTTTCTCACTGCTACTAGTGAATCTAATGTAACGCACACCCATACAATGCGCACCACCCCGTGATCTTTTTCTCAAAGCTACTAGTGAATCTAATGTAACACACACCCATACAATGCGCACCACCCCGTGACGTTTTTCTCACTCCTACTAGTGAATGTAATGTAACACACACCCATACAATGCGCACCACCCCGTGAGGATTTTCTCACTCCTACTAGTGAATGTAATGTAACACACACCCATACAATGCGCACCACCCCGTGATGTTTTTCTCACTCCTACTAGTGAATCTAATGTAACACACACCCATACAATGCGCACCACCCCGCGATGTTTTTCAGAAACCTATCCTAGATTGCCACTGCATGTTCCCTGACCTCCCCATGCTGACCAACCCGCGGTGCTTTTCTCCATCCTACATTGCCACTCACTGCCTATCCTAATTCAGACCCTCCGATTCACACCACCCCGTGATGTTTTTCTCACTCCTACTAGTGAATGTAATGTAACACACACCCATTCAATGCGCACCACCCCGTGATGTTTTTCTCACTCCTATTAGTGAATCTAATGTAACACACACCCATACAATGCGCACCATCCCGTGATGTTTTTCTCACTCCTACTAGTGAATGTAATGTAACACACACCCATACAGTGCGCACCACCCCGTGATGTTTTTCTCACTCCTACTAGTGAATGTAATGTAACACACACCCATACAATGCGCACCACCCCGTGATGTTTTTCTCACTCCTACTATTGAATGTAATGTACCACACACCCATACAATGCGCACCACCCCGTGATGTTTTTCTCATTCCTACTAGTGAATGTAATGTAACACACACCCATACAATGCGCACCACCCCGTGATGTTTTTCTCACTCCTACTAGTGAATCTAATGTAACACACACCCATACAATGCGCACCACCCCGTGACGTTTTTCTCACTCCTACTAGTGAATGTAATGTAACACACACCCATACAATGCGCACCACCCCGTGATGTTTTTCTCACTCCTACTAGTGAATCTAATGTAACACACACCCATACAATGCGCACCACCCCGTGATGTTTTTCTCACTCCTACTAGTGAATCTAATGTAACACACACCCATACAATGCGCACCACCCCGTGATGTTTTTCTCACTTCTACTAGTGAATCTAATGTAACACACACCCATACAATGCGCACCACCCCGTGATGTTTTTCTCACTCCTACTAGTGAATCTAATGTAACACACACCCATACAATGCGCACCACCCCGTGATGTTTTTCTCACTCCTACTAGTGAATCTAATGTAACACACACCCATACAATGCGCACCACCCCGTGATGTTTTTCTCAATCCTACTAGTGAATCTAATGTAACACACACCCATACAATGCGCACCACCCCGTGATGTTTTTCTCACTCCTACTAGTGAATCTAATGTAACACACACCGATACAATGCGCACCACCCGGTGATGTTTTTCTCACTCCTACTAGTGAATCTAATGTAACACACAGCCATACAATGCGCACCACCCCGTGATGTTTTTCTCACTCCTACTAGTGAATCTAATGTAACACACACCCATACAATGCGCACCACCCCGTGATGTTTTTCTCACTCCTACTAGTGAATCTAATCTAACACACACCCATACAATGCGCACCACCCCGTGATGTTTTTCTCACTCCTACTAGTGAATGTAATGTAACACACACCCATACAATGCGCACCACGCCGTGATGTTTTTCTCACTCCTACTAGTGAATCTAATTTAACACACACCCATACAATGCGCACCACCCCGTGATGTTTTTCTCACTCTTACTAGTGAATCTAATGTAACACACACCCATACAATGCGCACCACCCCGTGATGTTTTTCTCACTCTTACTAGTGAATCTAATGTAACACACACCCATACAATGCGCACCACCCCGTGATGTTTTTCTCACTCCTACTAGTGAATGTAATGTAACACACACCCATACAATGCGCACTACCCGTGATGTTTTTCTCACTCCTACTAGTGAATGTAATGTAACACACACCCATACAATGCGCGCCGCCCCGTGATGTTTTTCTCACTCCTACTAGTGAATGTAATGTAACACACACCCATACAATGCGCACCACCCCGTGATTGTTTTCTCACTCCTACTAGTGAATGTAATGTAACACACACCCATACAATGCGCACCACCCCGTGATGGTTTTCTCACTGCTACTAGTGAATCTAATGTAACACACACCGATACAATGCGCACTACCCCGTGATGTTTTTCTCACTGCTACTAGTGAATCTAATGTAACACACACCCATACAATGCGCACCACCCCGTGATGTTTTTCTCACTGCTACTAGTGAATCTAATGTAACACACACCCATACAATGGGCACCACCCCGTGATGTTTTTCTCACTGCTACTAGTGAATCTAATGTAACACACACCCGTACAATGCGCACCACCCCGTGATGTTTTTCTCACTGCTACTAGTTAATCTAATGTAACACACACCCGTACAATGCGCACCACCCCGTGATGTTTTTCTCACTGCTACTAGTGAATGTAATGTAACACACACCCATACAATGCGCACCACCCCGTGATGTTTTTCTCACTGCTACTAGTGAATGTAATGTAACACACACCCATACAATGCGCACCACCCCGTGATGTTTTTCTCACTGCTACTAGTGAATGTAATGTAACACACACCCATACAATGCGCACCACCCCGTGATGTTTTTCTCACTCCTACTAGTGAATGTAATGTAACACACACCCATACAATGCGCACCACCCCGTGATGTTTTTCTCACTCCTACTAGTGAATCTAATGTAACACACACCCATACAATGCGCACCACCCCGTGATGTTTTTCTCACTCCTACTAGTGAATGTAATGTAACACACACCCATACAATGCGCACCACCCCGTGATGTTTATCTCACTCCTACTAGTGAATGTAATGTAACACACACCCATACAATGCGCACCACCCCGTGATGTTTTTCTCACTCCTACTAGTGAATCTAATGTAACACACACCCATACAATGCGCACCACCCCGTGATGGTTTTCTCACTGCTACTAGTGAATCTAATGTAACACACACCCATACAATGCGCACCACCCCGTGATGTTTTTCTCACTGCTACTAGTGAATCTAATGTAACACACACCCATACAATGTGCACCACCCCGTGATGTTTTTCTCACTGCTACTAGTGAATCTAATGTAACACACACCCATACAATGGGCACCACCCCGTGATGTTTTTCTCACTGCTACTAGTGAATCTAATGTAACACACACCCGTACAATGCGCACCACCCCGTGATGTTTTTCTCACTGCTACTAGTTAATCTAATGTAACACACACCCGTACAATGCGCACCACCCCGTGATGTTTTTCTCACTGCTACTAGTGAATGTAATGTAACACACACCCAAACAATGCGCACCACCCCGTGATGTTTTTCTCACTGCTACTAGTGAATGTAATGTAACACACACCCATACAATGCGCACCACCCCGTGATGTTTTTCTCACTGCTACTAGTGAATGTAATGTAACACACACCCATACAATACGCACCACCCCGTGATGTTTTTCTCACTCCTACTAGTGAATCTAATGTAACACACACCCATACAATGCGCACCACCCCGTGATGTTTTTCTCACTCCTACTAGTGAATCTAATGTAACACACACCCATACAATGCGCACCACCCCGTGATGTTTTTCTCACTCCTACTAGTGAATGTAATGTAACACACACCCATACAATGCGCACCACCCCGTGATGTTTTTCTCAATCCTACTAGTGAATGTATTGTAACACACACCCATACAATGCGCACCACCCCGTGATGTTTTTCTCACTCCTACTAGTGAATGTATTGTAACACACACCCATACAATGCGCACCACCCCGTGATGTTTTTCTCACTCCTACTAGTGAATGTAATGTAACACACACCCATACAATGCGCACCACCCCGTGATGTTTTTCTCACTGCTACTAGTGAATCTAATGTAACACACACCCATACAATGCGCACCACCCCGTGATGTTTTTCTCACTGCTACTAGTGAATCTAATGTAACACACACCCATACAATGCGCACCACCCCGTGATGTTTTTCTCACTCCTACTAGTGAATCTAATGTAACACACACCCATACAATGCGCACCACCCCGTGATGTTTTTCTCACTGCTACTAGTGAATCTAATGTAACACACACCCATACAAGGCGCACCACCCCGTGATGTTTTTCTCACTCCTAGTAGTGAATGTAATGTAACACACACCCATACAATGCGCACCACCCCGTGATGTTTTTCTCACTCCTACTAGTGAATGTAATGTAACACACACCCATACAATGCGCACCACCCCGTGATTTTTTTCTCACTGCTACTAGTGAATGTAATGTAACACACACCCATACAACGCGCACCACCACGTGATGTTTTTCTCACTGCTACTAGTGAATGTAATGTAACACACACCCATACAACGCGCACCACCACGTGATGTTTTTCTCACTCCTACTAGTGAATCTAATGTAACACACACCCATACAATGCGCACCACCCCGTGATGTTTTTCTCACTCCTACTAGTGAATCTAATGTAACACAAACCCATACAATGCGCACCACCCCGTGATGTTTTTCTCACTCCTACTAGTGAATGTAATGTAACACACACCCATACAATGCGCACCACCCCGTGATGTTTTTCTCACTCCTACTAGTGAATGTAATGTAACACACACCCATACAATGCGCACCACCCCGTGATGTTTTTCTCACTCCTACTAGTGAATGTAATTGTAACACACACCAATACAATGCACACCACCCCGTGATGTTTTTCTCACTCCTACTAGTGAATGTAATGTAACACACACCCATACAATGCGCACCACCCCGTGATGTTTTTCTCACTCCTACTAGTGAATCTAATGTAACACACACCCATACAATGGGCACCACCCCGTGATGTTTTTCTCACTGCTACTAGTGAATCTAATGTAACACACACCCATACAATGCGCACCACCCCGTGATGTTTATCTCACTCCTACTAGTGAATGTAATGTAACACACACCCATACAATGCGCACCACCCCGTGATGTTTTTCTCACTCATACTAGTGAATCTAATGTAACACACACCCATACAATGCGCACCACCCCGTGATGTTTTTGTCACTCCTACTAGTGAATGTAATGTAACACACACCCATACAATGGGCACCACCCCGTGATGTTTTTCTCACTCCTGCTAGTGAATCTAATGTAACACACACGCATACAATGCGCACCACCCCGTGATGTTTTTCTCACTGCTACTAGTGAATCTAATGTAACACACACCCATACAATGCGCACCACCCCGTGATGTTTTTCTCACTGCTACTAGTGAATCTAATGTAACACACACCCATACAATGCGCACCACCCCGTGATGTTTTTCTCACTCCTACTAGTGAATCTAATGTAACACACACCCATACAATGCGCACCACCCCGTGATGTTTTTCTCACTGCTACTAGTGAATCTAATGTAACACACACCCATACAATGCGCACCACCCCGTGATGTTTTTCTCACTGCTACTAGTGAATCTAATGTAACACACACCCATACAATGCGCACCACCCCGTGATGTTTTTCTCACTGCTACTAGTGAATCTAATGTAACACACACCCATACAATTAGCACCACCCCGTGATGTTTTTCTCACTCTTACTAGTGAATGTAATGTAACACACACCCATACAATGCGCACCACCCCGTGATGTTTTTCTCACTCCTACTAGTGAATGTAATTTAAGACACACCCTTACAATGCGCACCACCCCGCGATGTTTTTCAGAAACCTATCCTATATTGCCACAGCATGTTCCCTGACCTCCCCATGCTGACCACCCCGCGGTGCTTTTCTCCATCCTACATTGCCACTCACTGCCTATCTTAATTCAGACCCTCCGATTCACACCACCCCGTGATGTTTTTCTCACTCCTACTAGTGAATCTAATGTAACACACACCCATATAATGTGCCCCACCCCGTGATGTTTTTCTTACTCCTACTAGTGAATGTAATGTAACACACACCCATACAATGCGCACCACCCGGTGATGTTTTTCTCACTCCTACTAGTGAATGTAATGTAACACACACCCATACAATGCGCACCACCCCGTGATGTTTTTCTCACTCCCACTAGTGAATGTAATGTAACACACACCCATACAATGCGCACCACCCCGTGATGTTTTTCTCACTCCTATTAGTGAATGTAATGTAACACACACCCATACAATGCGCACCACCCCATGATGTTTTTCTCACTCCTACTAGTGAATGTAATGTAACACACACCCATACAATGCCCACCACCCCGTGATGTTTTTCTCACTCCTAATAGTGAATCTAATGTAACACACACCCATACAATGCGCACCACCACATGATGTTTTTCTCACTCCTACTAGTGAATGTAATGTAACACACACCCATACAATGCGCACCACCCCGTGATGATTTTCTCACTCCTAATAGTGAATGTAATGTAACACACACCCATACAATGCGCACCACCCCGTGATGTTTTTCTCACTCCTACTAGTGAATCTAATGTAACACACACACCCATACAATGCGCACCACCCCGCGATGTTTTTCAGAAACCTATCCTACATTGCCACTGCATGTTCCCTAACCTCCCCATTCTGACCACACCGCGGTGCTTTTCTCCATCCTACATTGCCACTCACTGCCTATCCTAATTCAGACCCTCCGATTCACACCACCCCGTGATGTTTTTCTCACTCCTACTAGTGAATGTAATGTAACACACACCCATACAATGCGCACCACCCCGTGATGTTTTTCTCACTCCTATTAGTGAATCTAATGTAACACACACCCATACAGTGCGCACCACCCCGTGATGTTTTTCTCACTCCTACTAGTGAATGTAATGTAACACACACCCATACAGTGCGCACCACCCCGTGATGTTTTTCTCACTCCTACTAGTGAATGTAATGTAACACACACCCATACAATGCGCACCACCCCGTGATGTTTTTCTGACTCCTACTAGTGAATGTAATGTACCACACACCCATACAATGCGCACCACCCCGTGATGTTTTTCTCATTCCTACTAGTGAATGTAATGTTACACACACCCATACAATGCGCACCACCCCGTGATGTTTTTCTCACTCCTACTAGTGAATCTAATGTAACACACACGCATACAATGCGCACCACCCCGTGATGTTTTTCTCACTCCTACTAGTGAATCTAATGTAACACACACCCATACAATGCGCACCACCCCGTGATCTTTTTCTCACTCCTACTAGTGAATCGAATGTAACACACACCAATACGATGCGCACCACCCCGTGATGTTTTTCTCACTCCTACTAGTGAATCTAATGTGACACACACCCATACAATGCGCACCACCCCGTGATGTTTTTCTCACTCCTACTAGTGAATCTAATGTAACACACACCGATACAATGCGCACCACCCCGTGATGTTTTTCTCACTCCTACTAGTGAATCTAATGTAACACACACCCATACAATGCGCACCACCCCGTGATGTTTTGCTCCCTCCTACTAGTGAATCTAATGTAACACACACCCATACAATGCGCACCACCCCGTGATGTTTTTCTCACTCCTACTAGTGAATCTAATCTAACACACACCCATACAATGCGCACCACCCCGTGATGTTTTTCTCACTCCTATTAGTGAATGTAATGTAACACACACCCATATAATGCGCACCACGCCGTGATGTTTTTCTCACTCCTACTAGTGAATCTAATCTAACACACACCCATACAATGCGCACCACCCTGTGATGTTTTCTCACTCCTACTAGTGAATCTAATGTAACACACACCCATACAATGCGCACCACCCTGTGATGTTTTCTCACTCCTACTAGTGAATCTAATCTAACACACACCCATACAATGCGCACCACCCTGTGATGTTTTCTCACTCCTACTAGTGAATCTAATGTAACACACACCCATACAATGCGCACCACCCCGTGATGTTTTTCTCACTCTTACTAGAGAATCTAATGTAACACACACCCATACAATGCGCACCACCCCGTGATGTTTTTCTCACTGCTACTAGTGAATGTAATGTAACACACACCCATACAATGCGCACCACCCCGTGATGTTTTTCTCACTGCTACTAGTGAATGTAATGTAACACACACCCATACAATGCGCACCACCCCGTGATGTTTTTCTCACTGCTACTAGTGAATGTAATGTAACACACACCCATACAATGCGCACCACCCCGTGATGTTTTTCTCACTCCTACTAGTTAATGTAATGTAACACACAACCATACAATGCGCACCACCCCGTGATGTTTTTCTCACTCCTACTAGTGAATGTAATGTAACACACACCCATAAAATGCGCACCACCCCGTGATGTTTTTCTCACTCCTACTAGTGAATGTAATGTAACACACACCCATACAATGCGCACCACCCCGTGATGTTTTTCTCACTCCTACTAGTGGATGTAATGTAACACACACCCATACAATGCGCACCACCCCGTGATGTTTTTCTCACTCCTACTAGTGAATGTATTGTAACACACACCCATACAATGCGCACCACCCCGTGATGTTTATCTCACTCCTACTAGTGAATGTAATGTAACACACACCCAAACAATGCGCACCAGCCCGTGATGTTTTTCTCACTCCTACTAGTGAATGTAATGTAACACACACCCATACAATGCGCACCACCCCGTGATGTTTTTCTCACTCCTACTAGTGAATGTAATGTAACACACACCCATACAATGCGCACCACCCCATGATTTTTTCTCACTCCTACTAGTGAATCTAATGTAACACACACCCATACAATGCGCACCACCCCGTGATGTTTTTCTCACTCCTACTAGTGAATCTAATGTAACACACACGCATACAATGCGCACCACCCCGTGATGTTTTTCTCACTGCTACTAGTGAATCTAATGTAACACACACACATACAATGCGCACCACCCCGTGATGTTTTTCTCACTGCTACTAGTGAATCTAATGTAACACACACCCATACAATGCGCACCACCCCGTGATGTTTTTCTCACTCCTACTAGTGAATCTAATGTAACACACACCCATACAATGCGCACCACCCCGTGATGTTTTTCTCACTGCTACTAGTCAATCTAATGTAACACACACCCATACAATACGCACCACCCCGTGATGTTTTTCTCACTGCTACTAGTGAATCTAATGTAACACACACCCATACAATGCGCACCACCCCGTGATGTTTTTCTCACTGCTACTAGTGAATCTAATGAAACACACACCCATACAATTAGCACCACCCCGTGATGTTTTTCTCACTCTTACTAGTGAATGCAATGTAACACACACCCATACAATGCGCACCACCCCGTGATATTTTTCTCACTCCTACTAGTGAATGCAATGTAACACACACCCATAAAATGCGCAGCACCCCGTGATGTTTTTCTCACTCCTACTACTGAATGCAATGTAACACACACCCATACAATGCGCACCACCCCGTGATGTTTTTCTCACTCCTACTAGTGAATGGAATGTAACACACACCCATAGAATGCGCACCACCCCGTGATGTTTTTCTCACTCCTACTAGTGAATGTAATGTAACACACACCCATACAATGCGCACCACCCCGTGATGTTTTTCTCACTCCTACTAGTGAATCTAATGTAACACACACCCATACAATGCGCACCACCCCGTGATGTTTTTCTCACTCCTACTAGTGAAGGTAATGTAACACACACCCATACAATGCGCACCACCCCGTGATGTTTTTCTCACTCCTACTAGTGAATGTAATGTAACACACACCCATACAATGCGCACCACCCCGTGATGTTTTTCTCACTGCTACTAGTGAATGTAATGTAACACACACCCATACAATGCGCACCACCCCGTGATGTTTTTCTCACTCCTACTAGTGAATGTAATGTAACACACACCCATACAATGCGCACCACCCCTCGATGTTTTTCTCACTCCTACTAGTGAATCTAATGTAAAACACACCCATACAATGCGCACCACCCCTTGATGTTTTTCTCACTCCTACTAGTGAATGTAATGTAACACACACCCATAAAATGCGCACCACCCCGTGATGTTTTTCTCACTCCTACTAGTAAATGTAGTGTAACACACACCCATACAATGCGCACCACCCCATGACGTTTTTCTCTCTCCTACTAGTGAATTCAATGTAACACACACCCATACAATGCGCACCACCCCGGGATGTTTTTCTCACTCCTACTAGTGAATGCAATGTAACACACACCCATACAATGCGCACTTCTCCGTGATGTTTTTCTCAATGCTACTAGTGAATGCAATGTAACACACACCCATACAATGCGCACCACCCCGTGATGATTTTCTCACTCCTACTAGTGAATGTAATGTAACACACACCCATACAATGCGCACCACCCGTGATGTTTTTCTCACTCCTACTAGTGAATGTAATGTAACACACACCCATACAATGCGCACCACCCCGTGATGTTTTTCTCACTCCTACTAGTGAATCTAATGTAATGCACACCCATACAATGCGCACCACCCCGTGATGTTTTTCTCACTCCTAATAGTGAATCTAATGTAACACACACCCATACAATGCGCACCACCCCGTGATGTTTTTCTCACTCCTACTAGTGAATGTAATGTAACACACACCCATACAATGCGCACCACCCCGTGATGTTTTTCTCATTCCTACTAGTGAATGTAATGTAACACACACCCATACAATGCGCACCACCCCGTGATGTTTTTCTCACTCCTACTAGTGAATCTAATGTAACACACACCCATACAATGCGCACCACCCCGTGATGTTTTTCTCACTCCAACTAGTGTATGTAATGAAACACACACCCATACAATGCGCACCACCCCGTGATGTTTTTCTCACTCCTACTAGTGAATCTAATGTAACACACACCCATACAATGCGCACCACCCCGTGATGTTTTTCTCACTCCTACTAGTGTATGTAATGTAACACACACCCATACAATGCGCACCACCCCGTGATGTTTTTCTCACTCCTACTAGTGAATGTAATGTAACACACACCAATACAATGCGCACCACCCCGTGATGTTTTTCTCACTCCTACTAGTGAATGTAATGTAACACACACCCATACAATGCGCACCACCCCGTGATGATTTTCTCACTCCTACTAGTGAATGTAATGTAACACACACCCATACAATGCGCACCACCCCGTGATGTTTTTCTCACTCCTACTAGTGAATGTAATGTAAGACACACCCATACAATGCGCACCACCGGGTGATGATTTTCTCACTCCTACTAGTGAATGTAATGTAACACACACCCATACAATGCGCACCACCCCGTGATATTTTTCTCACTCCTACTAGTGAATGTAATGTAACACACACCCATACAATGCGCACCACCCAGTGATGTTTTTCTCACTCCTATTAGTGAATGTAATGTAACACACACCCATATAATGCGTACCACCACGTGATGTTTTTCTCACTCCTATTAGTGAATGTAATGTAACACACACTGATACAATGCGCACCACCCCGTTATGTTTTTCTCACTCCTACTAGTGAATGTAATGTAACACACACCCATACAATGCGCACCACCTGTGATGGTTTTCTCACTCCTACTAGTGAATGTAATGTAACACACACCCATACAATGCGCACCACCCCGTGATGTTTTTCTCACTCCTACTAGTGAATCTAATGTAATGCACACCCATACAATGCGCACCACCCCGTGATGTTTTTCTCACTCCTAATAGTGAATCTAATGTAACACACACCCATACAATGTGCACCACCCCGTGATGTTTTTCTCACTCCTGCTAGTGAATCTAATGTAACACACATCCATACAATGCGCACCACCACGTGATGTTTTTCTCACTCCTACTAGTGAATCTAATGTAACACACACCCATACAATGCGCACCACCCCGTGATGTTTTTCTCACTCCTACTAGTGAATCTAATGTAACACACACCCATACAATGCGCACCACCCCGTGATGTTTTTCTCACTCCTACTAGTGAATCTAATGTAACACACACCCATACAATGCGCACCACCCCGTGATGTTTTTCTCACTCCTCCTAGTGAATGTAATGTAACACACACCCATACAATGCGAACCACACCGTGATGTTTTTCTCACTCCTACTAGTGAATGTAATGTAACACACACCCATACAATGCGCAGCACCCCTGATGTTTTTCTCACTCCTACTAGTGAATGTAATGTAACACACACCCATAAAATGCGCACCACCCCGTGATGTTTTTCTCACTCCTACTAGTGAATGTAATGTAACACACACCCATACAATGCGCACCACCCCGTGATGTTTTTCTCACTCCTACTAGTGAATGTAATGTAACACACACCCATACAATGCGCACCACCCCGTGATGTTTTTCTCACTCCTACTAGTGAATGGAATGTAACACACACCCATACAATGCGCACCACCCCGTGATGTTTTTCTCACTCTTACTAGTGTATGTAATGAAACACACACCCATACAATGCGCACCACCCCGTGATGTTTTTCTCACTCCTACTAGTGAATCTAATGTAACACACACCCATACAATGCGCACCACCCCGTGATGTTTTTCTCACTCCTACTAGTGTATGTAATGTAACACACACCCATACAATGCGCACCACCCCGTGATGTTTTTCTCACTCCTACTAGTGAATGTAATGTAACACACACCAATACAATGCGCACCACCCCGTGATGTTTTTCTCACTCCTACTAGTGAATGTAATGTAACACACACCCATACAATGCGCACCACCCCGTGATGATTTTCTCACTCCTACTAGTGAATGTAATGTAACACACACCCATACAATGCGCACCACCCCGTGATGTTTTTCTCACTCCTACTAGTGAATGTAATGTAACACAAACCCATACAATGCGCACCACCCCGTGATGTTTTTCTCACTCCTACTAGTGAATGTAATGTAACACACACCCATACAATGCGCACCATCCCGTGATGTTTTTCTCACTCCTACTAGTGAATCTAATGTAACACACACCCATACAATGCGCACCACCCCGTGATGTTTTTCTCACTCCTACTAGTGAATGTAATGTAACACACACCCATAAAATGCGCACCACCCCTTGATGTTTTTCTCACTCCTAATAGTGAATGTAATGTAACACACACCCATACATGCGCACCCCCCCGTGATGTTTTCTCACTCCTACTAGTGAATGTAATGTAACACACACCCATACAATGCGCACCACCCCGTGATGTTTTTCTCACTCCTACTAGTGAATGCAATGTAACACACACCCATACAATGCGCACCACCCCGTGATGTTTTTCTCACTCCTACTAGTGAATGCAATGTAACACACACCCATACAATGCGCACCACCCCGTGATGTTTTTCTCAATGCTACTAGTGAATGCAATGTAACACACACCCATACAATGCGCACCACCCCGTGATGTTTTTCTCACTCCTACTAGTGAATGCAATGTAACACACACCCATACAATGCGCACCACCCCGTGATGTTTTTCTCACTCCTACTAGTGAATGTAATGTAACACACACCCATACAATGCGCACCACCCCGTGATGTTTTTCTCACTCCTACTGGTGAATGTAATGTAACACACACCCATACAATGCGCACCACCCCGTGATGTTTTTCTCACTCCTACTAATGAATCTAATGTAACACACACCCTTACAATGCGCACCACCCCGCGATGTTTTTCAGAAACCTATCCTATATTGCCACAGCATGTTCCCTGACCTCCCCATGCTGACCACCCCGCGGTGCTTTTCTCCATCCTACATTGCCACTCACTGCCTATCCTAATTCAGACCCTCCAATTCACACCACCCCGTGATGTTTTTCTCACTCCTACTAGGGAATGTAATGTAACACACACCCATACAATGCGCACCACCCCGTGATGTTTTTCTCACTCCTATTAGTGAATCTAATGTAACACACACCCATACAATGCGCAACACCCCGTGATGTTTTTCTCACTCCTATTAGTGAATGTAATGTAACACACACCCATACAGTGCGCACCACCCCGTGATGTTTTTCTCACTCCTACTAGTGAATGTAATGTAACACACACCCATACAATGCGCACCACCCCGTGATGTTTTTCTCACTCCTACTAGTGAATGTAATGTACCACACACCCATACAATGTGCACCACCCCGTGATGTTTTTCTCACTCCTACTAGTGAATGTAATGTACCACACACCCATACAATGTGCACCACCCCGTGATGTTTTTCTCATTCCTACTAGTGAATTTAATGTAACACAAACCCATACAAGGCGCACCACCCCGTGATGTTTTTCTCAGTCCTACTAGTGAATGTAATGTAACACACACCCATACAATGCGCACCACACCGTGATGTTTTTCTCACTCCTATTAGTGAATGTAATGTAACACACACTGATACAATGCGCACCACCCCGTTATGTTTTTCTCACTCCTACTAGTGAATGTAATGTAACACACACCCATACAATGCGCACCACCCCGTGATGTTTTTCTCACTCCTACTAGTGAATGTAATGTAACACACACCCATACAATGCCCACCACCCCGTGATGTTTTTCTCACTCCTACTAGTGAATCTAATGTACCACACACCCATACAATGCGCACCACCACATGATGTTTTTCTCACTCCTATGGTGAATGTAATGTAACACACACCCATACAATGCGCACCACCCCGTGATGATTTTCTCACTCCTACTAGTGAATGTAATGTAACACACACCCATACAATGCGCACCACCCCGTGATGTTTTTCTCACTCCTACTAGTGAATCTAATGTAACACACACCCATACAATGCGCACCACCCCATAATGTTTTTCTCACTCCTACTAGTGAATCTAATGTAACACACACCCATACAATGCGCACCACCCCGTGATGTTTTTCTCACTCCTACTAGTGAATGTAATGTAACACACACCCATACAATGCGCACCACCCCGTGATGGTTTTCTCACTCCTACTAGTGAATCTAATGTAACACACACCCATACAATGCGCACCACCCCGTGATGGTTTTCTCACTCCTACTAGTGAATCTAATGTAACACACACCCATACAATGCGCACCACCCCGTGATCTTTTTCTCACTCCTACTAGTGAATCTAATGTAACACACACCCATACAATGCGCA
The DNA here is from genome assembly GCF_034190915.1 of Cavia porcellus. NCBI lineage: Eukaryota > Metazoa > Chordata > Mammalia > Rodentia > Caviidae > Cavia > Cavia porcellus. The sequence continues at coordinate 174,446 of NW_026947779.1, forward strand.
CCACCCCGTGATGTTTTTCTCACTCCTACTAGTGAATGTAATGTAACACACACCCATACAATGCGCACCACCGCGTGATGTTTTTCTCACTCCTACTAGTGAATCTAATGTAACACATTCCCATACAATGCGCACCACCCCGTAATGTTTTTCTCACTCCTACTAGTGAATGTAATGTAACACACTCCCATACAATGCGCACCACCCCGTGATGTTTTTCTCACTCCTACTAGTGAATGTAATGTAACACACACCCATACAATGCGCACAGCCCCGTGATGTGTTTCTCACTCCTACTAGTGAATGTAATGTAACACACACCAATACAATGCGCAAAACCCCGTGATGATTTTCTAACTCCTACTAGTGAATGTAATGTAACACACACCCATACCATGCGCACCACCCTGTGACGTTTTTCTCACTGCTACTAGTGAATGTAATGTAACACACACCCATACCATGCGCACCACTCCGTGACGTTTTTCTCACTGCTACTAGTGAATCTAATGTAACGCACACCCATACAATGCGCACCACCCCGTGATCTTTTTCTCAAAGCTACTAGTGAATCTAATGTAACACACACCCATACAATGCGCACCACCCCGTGACGTTTTTCTCACTCCTACTAGTGAATGTAATGTAACACACACCCATACAATGCGCACCACCCCGTGAGGATTTTCTCACTCCTACTAGTGAATGTAATGTAACACACACCCATACAATGCGCACCACCCCGTGATGTTTTTCTCACTCCTACTAGTGAATCTAATGTAACACACACCCATACAATGCGCACCACCCCGCGATGTTTTTCAGAAACCTATCCTAGATTGCCACTGCATGTTCCCTGACCTCCCCATGCTGACCAACCCGCGGTGCTTTTCTCCATCCTACATTGCCACTCACTGCCTATCCTAATTCAGACCCTCCGATTCACACCACCCCGTGATGTTTTTCTCACTCCTACTAGTGAATGTAATGTAACACACACCCATTCAATGCGCACCACCCCGTGATGTTTTTCTCACTCCTATTAGTGAATCTAATGTAACACACACCCATACAATGCGCACCATCCCGTGATGTTTTTCTCACTCCTACTAGTGAATGTAATGTAACACACACCCATACAGTGCGCACCACCCCGTGATGTTTTTCTCACTCCTACTAGTGAATGTAATGTAACACACACCCATACAATGCGCACCACCCCGTGATGTTTTTCTCACTCCTACTATTGAATGTAATGTACCACACACCCATACAATGCGCACCACCCCGTGATGTTTTTCTCATTCCTACTAGTGAATGTAATGTAACACACACCCATACAATGCGCACCACCCCGTGATGTTTTTCTCACTCCTACTAGTGAATCTAATGTAACACACACCCATACAATGCGCACCACCCCGTGACGTTTTTCTCACTCCTACTAGTGAATGTAATGTAACACACACCCATACAATGCGCACCACCCCGTGATGTTTTTCTCACTCCTACTAGTGAATCTAATGTAACACACACCCATACAATGCGCACCACCCCGTGATGTTTTTCTCACTCCTACTAGTGAATCTAATGTAACACACACCCATACAATGCGCACCACCCCGTGATGTTTTTCTCACTTCTACTAGTGAATCTAATGTAACACACACCCATACAATGCGCACCACCCCGTGATGTTTTTCTCACTCCTACTAGTGAATCTAATGTAACACACACCCATACAATGCGCACCACCCCGTGATGTTTTTCTCACTCCTACTAGTGAATCTAATGTAACACACACCCATACAATGCGCACCACCCCGTGATGTTTTTCTCAATCCTACTAGTGAATCTAATGTAACACACACCCATACAATGCGCACCACCCCGTGATGTTTTTCTCACTCCTACTAGTGAATCTAATGTAACACACACCGATACAATGCGCACCACCCGGTGATGTTTTTCTCACTCCTACTAGTGAATCTAATGTAACACACAGCCATACAATGCGCACCACCCCGTGATGTTTTTCTCACTCCTACTAGTGAATCTAATGTAACACACACCCATACAATGCGCACCACCCCGTGATGTTTTTCTCACTCCTACTAGTGAATCTAATCTAACACACACCCATACAATGCGCACCACCCCGTGATGTTTTTCTCACTCCTACTAGTGAATGTAATGTAACACACACCCATACAATGCGCACCACGCCGTGATGTTTTTCTCACTCCTACTAGTGAATCTAATTTAACACACACCCATACAATGCGCACCACCCCGTGATGTTTTTCTCACTCTTACTAGTGAATCTAATGTAACACACACCCATACAATGCGCACCACCCCGTGATGTTTTTCTCACTCTTACTAGTGAATCTAATGTAACACACACCCATACAATGCGCACCACCCCGTGATGTTTTTCTCACTCCTACTAGTGAATGTCATGTAACACACACCCATACAATGCGCACTACCCGTGATGTTTTTCTCACTCCTACTAGTGAATGTAATGTAACACACACCCATACAATGCGCGCCGCCCCGTGATGTTTTTCTCACTCCTACTAGTGAATGTAATGTAACACACACCCATACAATGCGCACCACCCCGTGATTGTTTTCTCACTCCTACTAGTGAATGTAATGTAACACACACCCATACAATGCGCACCACCCCGTGATGGTTTTCTCACTGCTACTAGTGAATCTAATGTAACACACACCGATACAATGCGCACTACCCCGTGATGTTTTTCTCACTGCTACTAGTGAATCTAATGTAACACACACCCATACAATGCGCACCACCCCGTGATGTTTTTCTCACTGCTACTAGTGAATCTAATGTAACACACACCCATACAATGGGCACCACCCCGTGATGTTTTTCTCACTGCTACTAGTGAATCTAATGTAACACACACCCGTACAATGCGCACCACCCCGTGATGTTTTTCTCACTGCTACTAGTTAATCTAATGTAACACACACCCGTACAATGCGCACCACCCCGTGATGTTTTTCTCACTGCTACTAGTGAATGTAATGTAACACACACCCATACAATGCGCACCACCCCGTGATGTTTTTCTCACTGCTACTAGTGAATGTAATGTAACACACACCCATACAATGCGCACCACCCCGTGATGTTTTTCTCACTGCTACTAGTGAATGTAATGTAACACACACCCATACAATGCGCACCACCCCGTGATGTTTTTCTCACTCCTACTAGTGAATGTAATGTAACACACACCCATACAATGCGCACCACCCCGTGATGTTTTTCTCACTCCTACTAGTGAATCTAATGTAACACACACCCATACAATGCGCACCACCCCGTGATGTTTTTCTCACTCCTACTAGTGAATGTAATGTAACACACACCCATACAATGCGCACCACCCCGTGATGTTTATCTCACTCCTACTAGTGAATGTAATGTAACACACACCCATACAATGCGCACCACCCCGTGATGTTTTTCTCACTCCTACTAGTGAATCTAATGTAACACACACCCATACAATGCGCACCACCCCGTGATGGTTTTCTCACTGCTACTAGTGAATCTAATGTAACACACACCCATACAATGCGCACCACCCCGTGATGTTTTTCTCACTGCTACTAGTGAATCTAATGTAACACACACCCATACAATGTGCACCACCCCGTGATGTTTTTCTCACTGCTACTAGTGAATCTAATGTAACACACACCCATACAATGGGCACCACCCCGTGATGTTTTTCTCACTGCTACTAGTGAATCTAATGTAACACACACCCGTACAATGCGCACCACCCCGTGATGTTTTTCTCACTGCTACTAGTTAATCTAATGTAACACACACCCGTACAATGCGCACCACCCCGTGATGTTTTTCTCACTGCTACTAGTGAATGTAATGTAACACACACCCAAACAATGCGCACCACCCCGTGATGTTTTTCTCACTGCTACTAGTGAATGTAATGTAACACACACCCATACAATGCGCACCACCCCGTGATGTTTTTCTCACTGCTACTAGTGAATGTAATGTAACACACACCCATACAATACGCACCACCCCGTGATGTTTTTCTCACTCCTACTAGTGAATCTAATGTAACACACACCCATACAATGCGCACCACCCCGTGATGTTTTTCTCACTCCTACTAGTGAATCTAATGTAACACACACCCATACAATGCGCACCACCCCGTGATGTTTTTCTCACTCCTACTAGTGAATGTAATGTAACACACACCCATACAATGCGCACCACCCCGTGATGTTTTTCTCAATCCTACTAGTGAATGTATTGTAACACACACCCATACAATGCGCACCACCCCGTGATGTTTTTCTCACTCCTACTAGTGAATGTATTGTAACACACACCCATACAATGCGCACCACCCCGTGATGTTTTTCTCACTCCTACTAGTGAATGTAATGTAACACACACCCATACAATGCGCACCACCCCGTGATGTTTTTCTCACTGCTACTAGTGAATCTAATGTAACACACACCCATACAATGCGCACCACCCCGTGATGTTTTTCTCACTGCTACTAGTGAATCTAATGTAACACACACCCATACAATGCGCACCACCCCGTGATGTTTTTCTCACTCCTACTAGTGAATCTAATGTAACACACACCCATACAATGCGCACCACCCCGTGATGTTTTTCTCACTGCTACTAGTGAATCTAATGTAACACACACCCATACAAGGCGCACCACCCCGTGATGTTTTTCTCACTCCTAGTAGTGAATGTAATGTAACACACACCCATACAATGCGCACCACCCCGTGATGTTTTTCTCACTCCTACTAGTGAATGTAATGTAACACACACCCATACAATGCGCACCACCCCGTGATTTTTTTCTCACTGCTACTAGTGAATGTAATGTAACACACACCCATACAACGCGCACCACCACGTGATGTTTTTCTCACTGCTACTAGTGAATGTAATGTAACACACACCCATACAACGCGCACCACCACGTGATGTTTTTCTCACTCCTACTAGTGAATCTAATGTAACACACACCCATACAATGCGCACCACCCCGTGATGTTTTTCTCACTCCTACTAGTGAATCTAATGTAACACAAACCCATACAATGCGCACCACCCCGTGATGTTTTTCTCACTCCTACTAGTGAATGTAATGTAACACACACCCATACAATGCGCACCACCCCGTGATGTTTTTCTCACTCCTACTAGTGAATGTAATGTAACACACACCCATACAATGCGCACCACCCCGTGATGTTTTTCTCACTCCTACTAGTGAATGTAATTGTAACACACACCAATACAATGCACACCACCCCGTGATGTTTTTCTCACTCCTACTAGTGAATGTAATGTAACACACACCCATACAATGCGCACCACCCCGTGATGTTTTTCTCACTCCTACTAGTGAATCTAATGTAACACACACCCATACAATGGGCACCACACCGTGATGTTTTTCTCACTGCTACTAGTGAATCTAATGTAACACACACCCATACAATGCGCACCACCCCGTGATGTTTATCTCACTCCTACTAGTGAATGTAATGTAACACACACCCATACAATGCGCACCACCCCGTGATGTTTTTCTCACTCATACTAGTGAATCTAATGTAACACACACCCATACAATGCGCACCACCCCGTGATGTTTTTGTCACTCCTACTAGTGAATGTAATGTAACACACACCCATACAATGGGCACCACCCCGTGATGTTTTTCTCACTCCTGCTAGTGAATCTAATGTAACACACACGCATACAATGCGCACCACCCCGTGATGTTTTTCTCACTGCTACTAGTGAATCTAATGTAACACACACCCATACAATGCGCACCACCCCGTGATGTTTTTCTCACTGCTACTAGTGAATCTAATGTAACACACACCCATACAATGCGCACCACCCCGTGATGTTTTTCTCACTCCTACTAGTGAATCTAATGTAACACACACCCATACAATGCGCACCACCCCGTGATGTTTTTCTCACTGCTACTAGTGAATCTAATGTAACACACACCCATACAATGCGCACCACCCCGTGATGTTTTTCTCACTGCTACTAGTGAATCTAATGTAACACACACCCATACAATGCGCACCACCCCGTGATGTTTTTCTCACTGCTACTAGTGAATCTAATGTAACACACACCCATACAATTAGCACCACCCCGTGATGTTTTTCTCACTCTTACTAGTGAATGTAATGTAACACACACCCATACAATGCGCACCACCCCGTGATGTTTTTCTCACTCCTACTAGTGAATGTAATTTAAGACACACCCTTACAATGCGCACCACCCCGCGATGTTTTTCAGAAACCTATCCTATATTGCCACAGCATGTTCCCTGACCTCCCCATGCTGACCACCCCGCGGTGCTTTTCTCCATCCTACATTGCCACTCACTGCCTATCTTAATTCAGACCCTCCGATTCACACCACCCCGTGATGTTTTTCTCACTCCTACTAGTGAATCTAATGTAACACACACCCATATAATGTGCCCCACCCCGTGATGTTTTTCTTACTCCTACTAGTGAATGTAATGTAACACACACCCATACAATGCGCACCACCCGGTGATGTTTTTCTCACTCCTACTAGTGAATGTAATGTAACACACACCCATACAATGCGCACCACCCCGTGATGTTTTTCTCACTCCCACTAGTGAATGTAATGTAACACACACCCATACAATGCGCACCACCCCGTGATGTTTTTCTCACTCCTATTAGTGAATGTAATGTAACACACACCCATACAATGCGCACCACCCCGTGATGTTTTTCTCACTCCTACTAGTGAATGTAATGTAACACACACCCATACAATGCCCACCACCCCGTGATGTTTTTCTCACTCCTAATAGTGAATCTAATGTAACACACACCCATACAATGCGCACCACCACATGATGTTTTTCTCACTCCTACTAGTGAATGTAATGTAACACACACCCATACAATGCGCACCACCCCGTGATGATTTTCTCACTCCTAATAGTGAATGTAATGTAACACACACCCATACAATGCGCACCACCCCGTGATGTTTTCTCACTCCTACTAGTGAATCTAATGTAACACACACACCCATACAATGCGCACCACCCCGCGATGTTTTTCAGAAACCTATCCTACATTGCCACTGCATGTTTCCCTAACCTCCCCATTCTGACCACACCGCGGTGCTTTTCTCCATCCTACATTGCCACTCACTGCCTATCCTAATTCAGACCCTCCGATTCACACCACCCCGTGATGTTTTTCTCACTCCTACTAGTGAATGTAATGTAACACACACCCATACAATGCGCACCACCCCGTGATGTTTTTCTCACTCCTATTAGTGAATCTAATGTAACACACACCCATACAGTGCGCACCACCCCGTGATGTTTTTCTCACTCCTACTAGTGAATGTAATGTAACACACACCCATACAGTGCGCACCACCCCCGTGATGTTTTTCTCACTCCTACTAGTGAATGTAATGTAACACACACCCATACAATGCGCACCACCCCGTGATGTTTTTCTGACTCCTACTAGTGAATGTAATGTACCACACACCCATACAATGCGCACCACCCCGTGATGTTTTTCTCATTCCTACTAGTGAATGTAATGTTACACACACCCATACAATGCGCACCACCCCGTGATGTTTTTCTCACTCCTACTAGTGAATCTAATGTAACACACACGCATACAATGCGCACCACCCCGTGATGTTTTTCTCACTCCTACTAGTGAATCTAATGTAACACACACCCATACAATGCGCACCACCCCGTGATCTTTTTCTCACTCCTACTAGTGAATCGAATGTAACACACACCAATACGATGCGCACCACCCCGTGATGTTTTTCTCACTCCTACTAGTGAATCTAATGTGACACACACCCATACAATGCGCACCACCCCGTGATGTTTTTCTCACTCCTACTAGTGAATCTAATGTAACACACACCGATACAATGCGCACCACCCCGTGATGTTTTTCTCACTCCTACTAGTGAATCTAATGTAACACACACCCATACAATGCGCACCACCCCGTGATGTTTTGCTCCCTCCTACTAGTGAATCTAATGTAACACACACCCATACAATGCGCACCACCCCGTGATGTTTTTCTCACTCCTACTAGTGAATCTAATCTAACACACACCCATACAATGCGCACCACCCCGTGATGTTTTTCTCACTCCTATTAGTGAATGTAATGTAACACACACCCATATAATGCGCACCACGCCGTGATGTTTTTCTCACTCCTACTAGTGAATCTAATCTAACACACACCCATACAATGCGCACCACCCTGTGATGTTTTCTCACTCCTACTAGTGAATCTAATGTAACACACACCCATACAATGCGCACCACCCTGTGATGTTTTCTCACTCCTACTAGTGAATCTAATCTAAACACACACCCATACAATGCGCACCACCCTGTGATGTTTTCTCACTCCTACTAGTGAATCTAATGTAACACACACCCATACAATGCGCACCACCCCGTGATGTTTTTCTCACTCTTACTAGAGAATCTAATGTAACACACACCCATACAATGCGCACCACCCCGTGATGTTTTTCTCACTGCTACTAGTGAATGTAATGTAACACACACCCATACAATGCGCACCACCCCGTGATGTTTTTCTCACTGCTACTAGTGAATGTAATGTAACACACACCCATACAATGCGCACCACCCCGTGATGTTTTTCTCACTGCTACTAGTGAATGTAATGTAACACACCCATACAATGCGCACCACCCCGTGATGTTTTTCTCACTCCTACTAGTTAATGTAATGTAACACACAACCATACAATGCGCACCACCCCGTGATGTTTTTCTCACTCCTACTAGTGAATGTAAGTAACACACACCCATAAATGCGCACCACCCGTGATGTTTTTCTCACTCCTACTAGTGAATGTAATGTACACACACCCATACAATGCGCACCACCCGTGATGTTTTTCTCACTCCTACTAGTGGATGTAATGTAACACACACCCATACAATGCGCACCACCCCGTGATGTTTTTCTCACTCCTACTAGTGAATGTATTGTAACACACACCCATACAATGCGCACCACCCCGTGATGTTTATCTCACTCCTACTAGTGAATGTAATGTAACACACACCCAAACAATGCGCACCAGCCCGTGATGTTTTTCTCACTCCTACTAGTGAATGTAATGTAACACACACCCATACAATGCGCACCACCCGTGATGTTTTTCTCACTCCTACTAGTGAATGTAATGTAACACACACCCATACAATGCGCACCACCCCATGATTTTTTCTCACTCCTACTAGTGAATCTAATGTAACACACACCCATACAATGCGCACCACCCCGTGATGTTTTTCTCACTCCTACTAGTGAATCTAATGTAACACACACGCATACAATGCGCACCACCCCGTGATGTTTTTCTCATGCTACTAGTGAATCTAATGTAACACACACACATACAATGCGCACACCCCGTGATGTTTTTCTCACTGCTACTAGTGAATCTAATGTAACACACACCCATACAATGCGCACCACCCCGTGATGTTTTTCTCACTCCTACTAGTGAATCTAATGTAACACACACCCATACAATGCGCACCACCCCGTGATGTTTTTCTCACTGCTACTAGTCAATCTAATGTAACACACACTCATACAATACGCACCACCCCGTGATGTTTTTCTCACTGCTACTAGTGAATCTAATGTAACACACACCCATACAATGCGCACCACCCCGTGATGTTTTTCTCACTGCTACTAGTGAATCTAATGAAACACACACCCATACAATTAGCACCACCCCGTGATGTTTTTCTCACTCTTACTAGTGAATGCAATGTAACACACACCCATACAATGCGCACCACCCCGTGATATTTTTCTCACTCCTACTAGTGAATGCAATGTAACACACACCCATAAAATGCGCAGCACCCCGTGATGTTTTTCTCACTCCTACTACTGAATGCAATGTAACACACACCCATACAATGCGCACCACCCGTGATGTTTTTCTCACTCCTACTAGTGAATGGAATGTAACACACACCCATAGAATGCGCACCACCCCGTGATGTTTTTCTCACTCCTACTAGTGAATGTAATGTAACACACACCCATACAATGCGCACCACCCCGTGATGTTTTTCTCACTCCTACTAGTGAATCTAATGTAACACACACCCATACAATGCGCACCACCCCGTGATGTTTTTCTCACTCCTACTAGTGAAGGTAATGTAACACACACCCATACAATGCGCACCACCCCGTGATGTTTTTCTCACTCCTACTAGTGAATGTAATGTAACACACACCCATACAATGCGCACCACCCGTGATGTTTTTCTCACTGCTACTAGTGAATGTAATGTAACACACACCCATACAATGCGCACCACCCCGTGATGTTTTTCTCACTCCTACTAGTGAATGTAAATGTAACACACACCCATACAATGCGCACCACCCCTCGATGTTTTTCTCACTCCTACTAGTGAATCTAATGTAAAACACACCCATACAATGCGCACCACCCCTTGATGTTTTCTCACTCCTACTAGTGAATGTAATGTAACACACACCCATAAAATGCGCACCACCCCGTGATGTTTTTCTCACTCCTACTAGTAAATGTAGTGTAACACACACCCATACAATGCGCACCACCCCATGACGTTTTTCTCTCTCCTACTAGTGAATTCAATGTAACACACACCCATACAATGCGCACCACCCCGGGGATGTTTTTCTCACTCCTACTAGTGAATGCAATGTAACACACACCCATACAATGCGCACTTCTCCGTGATGTTTTTCTCAATGCTACTAGTGAATGCAATGTAACACACACCCATACAATGCGCACCACCCCGTGATGATTTTCTCACTCCTACTAGTGAATGTAATGTAACACACACCCATACAAT